>NW_027521664.1:0-208389 GCF_052094955.1 Ictidomys tridecemlineatus | reverse complement strand
ATCGTGCAGAGAGAAAAGTTGTCAGACTGAGGTGCAGAAGGACTGTTACAGAGAGCAGAGGTTGGAGACTGAGGTGCAGAAGGAGTGTTACAAAAAGCAGAGGTTTGACGTTGGGGTGCAGAAGGACTGTTACAGAGACCAGAGTTTGGAGACTGTGGTATAGAAAAACTGTTAAAGACAGCAGAGTTTAAAGACTGAGGTGCAGGAGGAATGTTAGAGAGAGCACAGGTTGGATACTGAGGTGATGAAGGATAGACACAGAGAGCAGAGGTTTGAGACTGGGGTTAAAAGGACCGTTACAGAGAGCAGATGTTGGAGATTGGGGAGCAGAAGGACTGTTTCAGAGGATAGAGTTTGAGACTGGGGTGCCGCAGGATACATGAAGAAAGCAGAGGTTAAATACTGGGGTGAAGAAGGAATGTTACAGAGAGAAGAATTTGGAAACTGGAGTGCAGAAGGATCTTACAAAGAGCAGAGTTTGGAGACTGTGGTGCAAAAGGACTGTTGCAAAGAGCAGAGATTGGAGACTGAGGTGCAGAAGTCCTGTTACATAGAGCAGAGCTAGAAGAAAAAGGTGCAGAAGTATCTTACAGAGAGAAGAATTTGAAGACAGAGTTGTAGAAAGAGTATTGTAGAGATGAGAGTTTGGAGACTTGGGTGCAGTAGGATCATTGCAGAGAGCAGAGTTTGGAGACTGGGGTGCAGAAGGATAATTGCAGAGAGCAGAGTTTGGAGACTGGCGTTCAGAAGGCCAGTTACTGAGAGGAGAGGTTGGAAACTGGGGTGCAGAATGACTGTTATACAGAGAAGTGTTTGGAGACTGGGTTGCTAAAAGATCTTACAGAGAGCAGAGGTTGGAGACTGAGGTGTAGAAGGACTGTTACAGAGAGGAGAGTTTGGAGACTCAGGTGCAGAAAGACTGTAACAGTAAGCAGAGTTTCGAAATTGGGCTGCAGAAGCACCATTACAGAGCCGAGGTTGGAGACTGCGGTATAAGTCTGTTACCGAGAGCAGAGGTTGAAGACTGTTGTGCAGAAGGACTCTTACATAGAGCACAGGTTGGAGACTCAGGTGCAGAAGAATAGATACAGAGAACAGAGGTTGGAGACTGGGGTTCAGACAGACTGATAGAGAAAGCAGAGATGGAGACTGGGGTGTAGAAAGATCGTTACAAAGAGCAGAGGTTGGAGACTGTGGTACAGAAGGACTGTTACAGAGAGCAGATCTCGGAGTCTGGGGAGCAGAAAAACTGTTGCAGAGGACAGAGGTTGGAGACTGGGGTGGAGAAGGAATGTTACAGCGAGCAGAGTTTGGAAACTGGAGTGCAGAAAGATCTGACAGAGAGCAGAGGTTGGAGACTGTGGTGCAGAAGGACTGTTGCAAAAGGCAGACATTGGAGACTGGGTTTTAGAAGGATCGTTCAAGAGAGCAGATTTTAGAAACTGGGGTTCAGAATGACTGTTACACAGAGCAGAGGTTGGAGACTGAGGTGCAGAAGGACTGTTACAGAGAGCAGAGTTTGGAGACTTGGGTGTAGAATGACTGTTAAAGAGAGCATAGGTTGGAGACTGGGGTTCAGATGGATCTTACAGAGAGCAGAGTTTGGAGACTGGGGTTCAAAACGACTGTTGCAGACAGCAGATGTTTGAGACTGGGTTGGAGAAGAATCGTTTCAGAGAGAAGAGGTTGGAGACTGGGGTGCAGAAAGCCTGTTACAGAGCAGAGGTTGGAGACTGGGTTGCAGAAGTCCTGTTACAGAGAGCAGAAGTTGGAGACTGTTGTGCAGAAGGACAGGTACAAATTGCAGAATTTAAAGAGTGGGTTGCAGAAGGATCTTACAGAGAGAAGAGTTGGAAGACTGAGGTGCAGAAGGACTGTCGCAGAGAGCAGTTGTTGGTAACTAGTGTGCAGAAGACTGTTGTAGAGAGCACAGGTTTTAGACTAGTGTGGAAAAGGACTGTTGCAGAGAGCAGAGGTTTGAGACTGAGGTGCGGAAGTCCTGTTACAGAGAGCAGAGGTTGGAGACTCGGGTGCAGAACGACTGTTACAGAGAGTAGAGGTTGAATACAAGAATGCAGAAGCATCTTACAGAGAGCAGAATTTGGAGACTGAGGTGCAGATGGACTGTTGGAGAGATCATATGTTGATGGCTGGGGTGCAGAAGGATCATTGCAGAGAGCACATTATGAAGTCTGGGGTGCAGAACGCCTGCTACAGAGAGCAGAGTTGGGAGACTTGCGTCCAGAAGGCCTGTTACCGAGAGGAGAGGTTGAATACTGGGGTGCAGAACGACTGTTACAGAGAGCAGAGTTAGGAGACTGGGTTACTGAAGGATCTTATGGAGAGAAGAGGTTGGAGTCTGAGGTGCATGTGGACTGTTACAGAGACCAGTGGTTGGAGACTGAGGTGCAGAAGGACCATGAAGAGAGGAGAGGTGTCAGACTGAGGTGCAGAAGGACTGTTAGAGAGAGCAGAGGTTGGAGACTGAGGTGTAGAAGTACTGCTAAAAAGAGCAGAGTTTGGAGACTAAGGTGCAGAAGGCCTGTTACAGAAAGCAGAGTTTGGAAGTTGGGGTGCAGAAGGACCGTAACAAAGACCAGAGTTTGAAGACTGCGGTATAGAAAAACTGTTACAGAGAGCAGAGGTTGGAGACTGGGGTGTAGAAGGAATGTTACAGAGAGCACAGGTTGGAGACTGAGGTGCAGAAGTATAGATACAAAGAGCAGAGTTTTGAGACTGGTGTTCAGAAGAACTGTTATAGAGAACAGTGTTTGGAGACTGGGGTGCAGAATGATCGTGCAGAGAGCAGAGGTGTCAGACTGAGGTGCAGAAAGACTGTTACAGAGAGCAGAGGTTGGAGACTGAGGTGTAGAAGGACTGTTACAGAGAGCAGAGTTCGGAGACTGAGGTGCAGAAGGACTATTACAGAAAGAAGTGGTTGGAAATTGGCGTGCAGCAGGACCATAACAGATACCAGAATTTGGAGACTGCGGTATAGAAAAACTGTAACAGAGAGCAGAGGTTGGAGACTGAGGTGCAGAATAATAGATACAGAAAGCAGAGGTTTTAGACTGGGTTTTAGAAGGATCCTACAGAGGGCAGAGGTTGGAGAGTGAAATGCAGAAGGACTGTTACAGAGAGTAGAGGTTGGAGACTGAGGTGCAGAAGGACCTTTGCAGAGAACAGAGTTTGGAGACTGAGGTGCAGAAGGATTGTAACAGAGAGCAGAGTTGGAGACTGGGGTGCAGAAGGACTGTTGCAGAGAGCAGAGGTTGGAGACTGGGGTGCAGAAGGAATATTGCAGAGAGTAGAGGATGGAGACTGGGCTGCAGAAAAAATGTTGCAGAGAGCAGATGTTTTAGACTGAGATGCAGAATGACTCTTAGAGAGAGCAGAAGTTTGAGACTGGGTTGCAGAAAGAGTGTTGCAGAGAGCAGAGGTTGGAGACTGAGGTGCAAAATTTTGTTACATAGAGCAGAGGTTGGACACTGGGGTGCAGAAGGATTGTTGCAATAAGCAGAGCTTGGAGACAGGGGTGCAGAAGGATCTTACAGAGAGCAGAAGTTGGAGACAGAGTTGCAAAAGGACTGTTGAAGAGATCAGATGTTGGAGACTGGGTGCAGTAGGATCATTGCAGAGAGCAGAGTTTGGGGAATGGGGTGCAGAAGGATCGTTGCAGAGAGCAGAGGTTGAAGATTGGGGCTCAGAAGGCCTGCTAAAGAGAAGGAGTTAGGAGACTGGCGTGCAGAAGGCCTGTTACAGAGAGGAGAGGTTGGAGACTGGGGTGTAGAAGGATTGTTATAGAGAACAGAGTTTCGAGACTGAGTTCCTGAAGGATCTTACAGAGAAAAGAATTTGGAGACTTAGGTGCAGGTGGACTATTACAGAGAGCAGTGCCTGAAGACTGGGGTGAAAAAGGATCGTGCAGAGAGAAGAGGTTTCAGACTGAGGTGCAGATGGACTGTTACAGAGAGCAGAGGTTGAAGACTGAGGTGCAGAAGGATAGATACAGAGAGCAGAGTTTTGAGACTGGGTTTAGAAGGATTCTACAGAGAGCAGAGTTTGGAGAGTGAAGTGCAGAAGGACTGTTACAGAGAGTAGAGGTTGGAGACTGTGGTGCAGAAGGACCGTTGCAGAGAACAGAGTTTGGAGACTGGGGTGCAGAAGGACTGTTGCAGAGAGCAGAGGATGGAGACTGGCTTTAGAAGGAATGTTGCAGAGAGCAGAGTTTGGAGACTGTTGTTCAGAAGGACTCTTAGTGAGAGCAGAAGGTTGAGACTGGGGTGCAGAAGAACTGTTGCAGAGAGCAAAGGTTGAAGACTGAGGTGCAAAATCTTGTTACATAGAGCAGAGGTTGGACACTAGGGTGCAGAATGATCGTTGAAATAAGCAGAGCTTGGAGATACAGGGGTGCAGAAGGATCTCACAGAGAGCAGAAGTTGGAAAATGAGTTGCAGAAGGACCGTTACAGAGAGCAGAGGTTGGAGACTGCGGTACAGAAGGACTGATACAGAGAGGAGATTTTGGAGATTAAGGAGCAGAAAGACTGTTGCAGAGGACAGAGTTTGGAGACTGGGGTGTTGCAGGACATTTGCAGAAAGCAGAGTTTAAAGAATGGGGTGGAGAAGGAATGTTACAGAGAACAGAGTTTGGATACTGGAGTGCAGAAGAATCTTACAGAGAGCAGAGGTCGGATACTTTGGTGCAGAAGGACTGTTGACGAGAGCAGAGGTTGGAGACTGGGGTGAAGAAAGACTTTTGCAGAGAGCAGAGGTTGGAGACTGGAGTGCAGAAGGACTGTTGCAGAGAGCAGAGTTTGGAGACTGGAGTGCAGAAGGACTGTTACGGAGAGCAGAGTTTGGAGACTTGGCGTGAAGAAGTCTTGTTACATAAAGCAGAGGTTGGAGACTGAGGGGCAGAAGAATTGTTACAGAGAGCAGAGTTTGCAGACTGGGGTGCAGAAGGACTGTTGCAGAGAGCAGAGGTTGGAGACTGGGGTGCAGAAGGACTGTTGCAGAGAGCAGAGGTTGGATACTGAGGTGCAGAAAGACTCTTAGAG
Source organism: Ictidomys tridecemlineatus (assembly GCF_052094955.1). Classification (NCBI taxonomy): domain Eukaryota; kingdom Metazoa; phylum Chordata; class Mammalia; order Rodentia; family Sciuridae; genus Ictidomys; species Ictidomys tridecemlineatus. The sequence continues at coordinate 203,330 of NW_027521664.1, read as the reverse complement.
ACAGCAGAATTTGGAGACTAGGGTGCAGAAGGACTGAAACAGAAAGCAGAGTTTGGAGTCTGTGTTGCAGAAAGACCTTCACAGAGAGCAGAGTTTGACGACTGCAGTATAGAAGGACTCTTGCATAGAGAAGAAGTTGGAGACTCAGGTGCAGAAGGATAGATACAGAGAACAGAGGTTGGAGACTGGGGTTCAGAAAGACTGATACAAAAAGCAGAGTTTGGAGACTGGGGTGCAGAAGGACTGTAACAGGGAGCAGAGTTTGGAGACTCAGGTGCAGAATAACTGTTACAGGAAGCAGAGTTTTGAAATTGGGGTGCAGAAGATCTTTTACAGAGAGCAGATGTTAGAGACTGTGGTATACGACTGTTATCCAGAGCAGATGTTGGAGACTGGGGTGCAGAAGTACTCTTACATAGAGCACAGGCTAGAGACTCAGGTGCAGAAGGATAGATACAGAGAACAGACGTTGGAGACTGAGGTTCAGACAGACTTATACAGAAAGCAGAGTTTGAAGACTGGGGTGTAGAAGGACCGTTAGGAAGAATAGTGGTTGGAGACTTCTGTACAGAAGGACTGTTATAGAGAGCAGATGTTCAAGAATTGGGAGCAGAAGGACTGTTGCAGAAAACAGAGGTTGGATACTGGGTTGGAGAAGGAATGTTACAGAGAGCAGAGTTTGGAGACTGTGGTGCAGAAGAACTGTTGCAGAGAGCAGACATTGGAGACTGGGGTCCAGAAAAATCGTTGCAGAGAGCAGAGTTTGGAGACCAGGGTGAAGAAGGACTGTTACAGAGAGAAGAGTTTGGAGACTGGTGTGCGGCAGGACTTTTGCAGAGAGCAGATGTTGGAGACTGGGGTTGAGAAGAATCGTTGCAGAGAGAAGAGGTTAAAGACTGTTGTGCAGAATGACTTTTACAGAGTGCAGAGTTTAAAGACTTGGTTGCAAAAGAATCTTACAAAGAGCAGAGTTGGGAGACTGAGGTGCAGAAGGACTGTTAGAGAGAGCACAGGTAGGAGACTGAGGTGCAAAAGGACTGTTACAGAGAGCAGAGGTTTGATACTGGGGTGCAGAAGCATCTTACAGAGAGCAGAATTTGGAGACTGAGGTGCAGAAGGACTGTTGCAGAGATCATATGTTGGAGAGTTGGGTGCAGTTGGATCATTGCAGAGAGCTGATGTTGGAGACTGAGGTGCAGAAAAGTCGTTGCAGAGAGCAGATTTTGGAGACTGGGGGGCAGAAGGCCTGCTACAGAGAGAAGAGTATGGAGACTGACTTGCAGAAGGCCTGTTACAGAGAGGAGAGCTTGGAGACTGAGGTGCAGGTGGACTGTTACAGAGAGCAGTGTTTGAAGACTGGGGTGCTGAAGGATCGTGCAGAGAGAAAAGTTGTCAGACTGAGGTGCAGAAGGACTGTTACAGAGAGCAGAGGTTGGAGACTGAGGTGCAGAAGGAGTGTTACAAAAGCAGAGGTTTGACGTTGGGGTGCAGAAGGACTGTTACAGAGACCAGAGTTTGGAGACTGTGGTATAGAAAAACTGTTAAAGACAGCAGAGTTTAAAGACTGAGGTGCAGGAGGAATGTTAGAGAGAGCACAGGTTGGATACTGAGGTGATGAAGGATAGACACAGAGAGCAGAGGTTTGAGACTGGGGTTAAAAGGACCGTTACAGAGAGCAGATGTTGGAGATTGGGGAGCAGAAGGACTGTTTCAGAGGATAGAGTTTGAGACTGGGGTGCCGCAGGATACATGAAGAAAGCAGAGGTTAAATACTGGGGTGAAGAAGGAATGTTACAGAGAGAAGAATTTGGAAACTGGAGTGCAGAAGGATCTTACAAAGAGCAGAGTTTGGAGACTGTGGTGCAAAAGGACTGTTGCAAAGAGCAGAGATTGGAGACTGAGGTGCAGAAGTCCTGTTACATAGAGCAGAGCTAGAAGAAAAAGGTGCAGAAGTATCTTACAGAGAGAAGAATTTGAAGACAGAGTTGTAGAAAGAGTATTGTAGAGATGAGAGTTTGGAGACTTGGGTGCAGTAGGATCATTGCAGAGAGCAGAGTTTGGAGACTGGGGTGCAGAAGGATAATTGCAGAGAGCAGAGTTTGGAGACTGGCGTTCAGAAGGCCAGTTACTGAGAGGAGAGGTTGGAGACTGGGGTGCAGAATGACTGTTATACAGAGAAGTGTTTGGAGACTGGGTTGCTAAAAGATCTTACAGAAAGCATAGGTTGGAGACTGACGTGCAGGTGGACTGTTACAGAGAGCAGAGGTTGGAGACTGAGGTGTAGAAGGACTGTTACAGAGAGGAGAGTTTGGAGACTCAGGTGCAGAAAGACTGTAACAGTAAGCAGAGTTTCGAAATTGGGCTGCAGAAGGACCATTACAGAGCCGAGGTTGGAGACTGCGGTATAAGTCTGTTACCGAGAGCAGAGGTTGAAGACTGGGGTGCAGAAGGACTCTTACATAGAGCACAGGTTGGAGACTCAGGTGCAGAAGAATAGATACAGAGAACAGAGGTTGGAGACTGGGGTTCAGACAGACTGATAGAGAAAGCAGAGATGGAGACTGGGGTGTAGAAAGATCGTTACAAAGAGCAGAGGTTGGAGACTGTGGTACAGAAGGACTGTTACAGAGAGCAGATCTCGGAGTCTGGGGAGCAGAAAAACTGTTGCAGAGGACAGAGGTTGGAGACTGGGGTGGAGAAGGAATGTTACAGCGAGCAGAGTTTGGAAACTGGAGTGCAGAAAGATCTGACAGAGAGCAGAGGTTGGAGACTGTGGTGCAGAAGGACTGTTGCAAAAGGCAGACATTGGAGACTGGGTTTTAGAAGGATCGTTCAAGAGAGCAGATTTTAGAAACTGGGGTTCAGAATGACTGTTACACAGAGCAGAGGTTGGAGACTGAGGTGCAGAAGGACTGTTATAGAGAGCAGAGTTTGGAGACTGGGGTGCAGAAGGACTGTTACAGAGAGTAGAGTTTGGAGACTGGGGTTCAGATGGATCTTACAGAGAGCAGAGTTTGGAGACTGGGGTTAAAAAGGAGTGTTGCAGAGATCAGATGTTGAAGACTGTGGTGGAGAAGAATCGTTGCAGTGAGAAGAGGTTGGAGACTGGGGTGCAGAATGTCTGTTATAGAGAGCAGAGGTTGGAGACTGTTGTTAAAAAGAACTGTTACAGAGTGCAGAGTTTAAAGACTGGGTTGCAGAAGAATCTTACAGAGAGCAGAGTTGGAAGACTGAGGTGCTGAAGGACTGTTACAAAGAGCAGAGGTTGGAGACTGGGGAGAGTTGAAGTTGGACATGAGGTGCAAAAAGACTGTTGCAGAGAGAAGAGGTTGGAAACTAGGGTGTAGAAGGACTGTTGCAGAGAGCAGATTTTGTAGAGTGGAGTGCAGATGGACTGTTGCAGAGAGCAGAGGTTGGAGACTGAGGTGCAGAAGGAATGTTACAAAGAGCAGAGTTTGGAGACTGGGGTGTAGAAGCACTGTTACAGAGAGAAGAGGTTGGATACTAGGGTTCAGATGGATCTTACAGAGAGCAGAGGTTGAAGACTGGGGTGCAAATGGACTGTTGCAGAGAGCAGAGGTAGAATACTGGAGTGCAGAAGGACTGTTACAGAGAGCAGAGTTTGGAGACTGAGGTGCAGAAAGATCGTTGCAGAGACCAGAGCTTGGATACTGAGGTGCAGTAGACAGTTGCAGAGAGCAGAGGTTGTAGACTGAGGTGCAAAAGGAATGTTACAGTGAGTAGAGGTTTTAGATTTGGGTTCAAAAGGCCCTCTACAGAGATCAGAGGTTGGAGACTGGGGTGCAGAAAGACTGTTACAGAGAGCAGAGTTTGTAGACAGGGTTTCAGAAGCATCTTAAGGAGAGCAGAGTTTTGAGACTGAGGTGCAGCAGGAATGTTACAGAGAGCAGAGTTTGGATACTGGGGTGCAGAAGGATCATTGCAGATTACAGAGATTTCAGACTGAGGTGCAGAAGGACTGTTGCAGAGAGCAGTTTTTGGAGACACGAGTGTATAAGGACTGTAGAAGTGAGTAGATGTTGGAGACTGAGATGAATAAAGATCGTCCTAGGGAGCAGAGGTTTGAGATTAGGGTGCAGAAGGACTGTTACAAAGAACAGAGGTTGAAGACTGGGGTGCAGAAGGCCTGTTACAGAGAGAAGAGTTTAGAGAAAGGGTGCAGAAGGACTGTTACAGAGGAAAGAGTTTGGAGACTGGGTTACAGAAAGATCTTACACAAAGCAGAGGTTGGAGACAGGTGTGCAGAAGGACTGTTGCATAGAGCGGATGTTGGATACTGGGGTGCAGAAGGATCATTGCAGAGAGCAGAGGTTGGAGACTGGGGTGCAGAAGGACTGTTGCAGAGAGCAGATTTTGGAGACTATTTTGCAGAAGGATCTTTGCAGACAGCAGAAGTTTGAGACTGGGGTACAGAAGGAGTGTTACAGAGAGTAGACTTTCGAGACTGAAGTGCAGAAAGATCGATGCAGAGAGCTGAGTTTGGAGACTGAGGTGCAAAAGGACTGTTGCAGAGAGCAGAAGTTGGAGACTGAGGTGCAAAAGGACTGTTACAGAGAGTAGAGGTGGAAGATTTGGGTGCAAAAGTCCTGTTAAAGATAGCAGAGGTTGGAGACTGGGGTGCAGAAGGATCGTTGTAGAGAGCAAAATTTTGAGACTGGGGTGCAGACGGATTGTTATAAAGAACAGAGGTTGGAGACCTGGGTGCAGAAGGCCTGTTACGGGCAGCAGAGTTTTGACAAGGAGTTCAGAAGTACATTTACAGAGAGTAGTTTTTGGAGACTGAGGTGCAGAAGGACCGTTGCTGAGAGCAGAGTTTGAAGACTGAGGTGCAGAAAAATTGTTACAGAGAGCAGATTTTGGAGACTGGTTTGCATAGGGACTGTTTCAGAGAGCACAAGCTAGACTCTGGGGTGTATAAGGACTGTAGCAGAGACCACAGGTTCACATTGGGGTGCAGAAAAACTGTTGCAGAGAGCAGAGGTTGGAGATTGGGTTACATTAGGACTGTTACAGAGGCCGAGGTTGAAGATTTGGTGCAGAAGGACTGTTGCAGAAAGCAGATGTTGGAGTTTTTTGTGCAGAAAGACTGTTGCAGAGAGCAGAATTTGTAGACTGAGGTGCAAAAAGACTCTTACAGAAAGCAGATGTTGGAAATTGTGGTGCAGATGGAATGATACAGTAAGCAGAGTTTGGAGACTGGGGTTCGGACGGACTGTTGCAGAGAGCAGAGTTTGTAGACTGAAGTGAAGAAGCACTATTACAGAGAGCAGAGGTTGGAGAATGGGGTGCAAAAGGCCTGTTACAGACAGCAGAGGTTGGAGACTGGGGTGCCAAAGGACTGTTACAGAGAGCAGAGTTTTTAGACTGGGGTGCAGTAGGATCCTTGCAGAGAACAAAGTTTTCAGACTGAGGTGCAGAAGGTCTGTTGCAGAGTGCTGAGTTTTTAAACTGAGGTGCAGAAGGAGTGTTACAGAAAGCAGAGATTGGAGACTTGGGTGCAGAAGGAACGTTGCATAGAGCAGATTTTTTAGAGTGCACTACAGGAGGACTGTTACAGAGAGCAGAATTTGGAGACTGGGGTGCAGAATGACTATTGCAGAGAGCAGATGTTGGAGACTGTGTTAAAGAAGGACTTTTACAGAGAGCAGACTTTGGAGAGTGAGGTGCAGAAGGATTGTTACAGAGAGCAGAGGTTGTAGACTGGGGTGCAGAAGGACCATTACAGAGAGCAAAGGTTGGAGACTGAGGTACAGAAAGACTTTTAAAGAGAGCAGAGTTTGGATACTGGGGTGCAGAAGAACTGCTACAAAGAGCAGAGTTTGGAGACTGGGATGAATAATGATCTTTCAGAGAGCAGAGTCTGGAGACTGGGGTGCAGAAGGACTGTTGCAGAGAGCAGAAGTTGAAGTCTGAGGTGCAGAAGGATCATTGCAGAGAGAAGAGGTTGGATATTGGGGTGCAGAAAGACTGTTACAGAAAGCAAATGCTTGCAATTAGGGAGCAGAAGGAAAGTTACAAAGAGAAGAGGTTGGAGACTGCGATACAAAAAGACTGTTACAGAGAGCAGAGGTTGGAGACTGGGTAGAAGAAAGATCCTTTCAGAGAGCAGATGTTGTACACTAGGGTGCAGACGGACTATTACAGAGAGCAGAGGTTGGAGACTGAGTTGAAGATGGATCGGTACAGAGAGCAGAGGTTTGAGAATGGGGTGCGGAAAAACCATTAGTGAGAGCAGAGGTTGGAGACTGAGGTGCAGAAGGACATTTACAGAGAGCAGATGTTGGAGACTGGCGTGCAGAATGATTCTTACAGAGAAGAGGATGGAAACTGGGGTGCAGAAGGAGTGATAAAGTCAGCAGAGTTTGAAGATTAGGGTGCAGAAGAACTGTATAGAGAGCAGAGGTTGGAGACTGGGGTGCAGAAGGATTGTTACAGAGAGCAGAGTTTGGAGACTCGGGTGCAGAAGGACTTTTACAGAGAGCAGAGGTTCGAGACTGTGGTGCAGAAGAACTGTTACAGAGAGCAGAGGTTGAGCCTGAGGGGCAGAAAAATTGTTACAGAGAGGAGAGGTTGGCGACTGAGGTGCAGAAGGACTGTTACAGAGAGCAGAGGTTGGGAACTGGGGTGCAGAAGGATCGTTGCAGAGAGCAGACGTTGGAACCTGAGGTGCAGAAGGATCGTTGCAGAGATCAGAGTTTGCAGACTGAGGTCAGGAACAAAGTTACAGAAAGCACAGTTCGGAGACTGGGGAGCAGAGAAAATGATGCAGAGAGCAGAGGTTGGAACTTGGGTGCAGAAGGACTATTGCAGAGAACAAATTTGGAGACGGAGGTGCAGAAGAACTGATACAGAGAGCAGAAGTTGGAGACTGAGGTCCAGAAGGATTGTTACAGAGATCAGAGTGTGGAGACTGGGGTGCAGAATGAGTGTTACAGAGAACAGAATTTAGAGATTGGGGTGCAGAAGAACTGTTACCGAGAGCAGAAGTTGGAGACTGGGGTGCAGAAGAACTGTTGCAGAGAGCAGAGTTTGGAGACTGAGGTGCAGAAGGATCGTTGCAGAGAGAAGAGGTTGGAGACTGGGGTGCAGAAGGACTGTTACAGTAAGAAGAGGTTGGAGACTGAGGTGCAGAAGGATCGTTTCAGAGAGTAGAGGTTGGAGACTGGGGTGCAGAAGGACCGTTACAGATTTCAGAGGTTGGATACTGAGGTGCAAAAGGACTTTTACAGAGAGGAGAGGTTGGAGACTGGGGTGTCAAAGGATTCTTACAGAGAGCAGAGGATGGAGACTGGGGTGCAGAACTAGTGTTAAAGAGAGGAGAGTTTGGAGATTGGGGTTCAGAAGAACTATTAGAGAGAGCAGAGTTAAGAGATTGTAGTGCGGAAGGGTCAGTGCAGAGAGCAGAGGTTGGAGACTGAGGTGCAGAAGGATTTTACAGAGAACAGATTTTGGACACCGAGGTGCAGAAGGACTGTTACAGAGAGCAGAGCTTGGAGTATAGGGTGCAGAAGGACTGTTGCAGAGAGCAGAGTTTGGAGATTGGGTTGCAGAAAGATCTTTACAGAGAGCAGAAGTTAGAGACTGCGGTGCAGAAGGATCGCTACAAAGAGCAGAGTTTGGAGACCAGGGTGCAGTAGGATAGTTACAGAAAGCATATGTTAAAGACTGGGGTGCAGAAGAAACGTTGCAGAGAGCAGAGGTTGGAGACTGTGATGCAGAAAGACTGTAGCAGAGAGCAGAGGTTGGAGACTGGGGTATAGAAGGACTGCTGCAGAGAGCAGACTTTGGAGACTGGGATACAGAATGATCCTTGCAGAGAGCAGCGGTTGGAGACTGGGGAGCAGAAGGTCCATTGCAGAGTGATGAGGTTGGAGACTGAGGTGCAGAAGGAGTGCTACAGAGAGGAGACTTTGAAGACTGGGTTGCAGAAGACCTGTTGCAGAGACCAGATGTTGGAGACTTGGGTGCAGAAGGATTGTTACAGATAGCACATTTTGGAGATTGGGGTGTAGAAGGACCGATGTAGAGAGCAGAGGTTTCAGATTGAGGCTTAGAAGGACTGTTACAGAGAGGAGAGTTTGGAGTCTGAGGTGCAAAAGGACTTTTATAGAAAACAGAGGTTGGCAATTGGGGTGCAGATGGACCGTTACAAAGAGAAAAGGTTGGAGACTGCAATACAAAAGGACTTTTACAATGAGCAGAGTTTGAAGACTGGGTAGGAGAAGGTCGTTGCAGAGAGCAGATGTTGGAGACTGGGGTGCAGAAAAACTGTTACAGAGAGCAGAGGTTGGAGACTGAGTTGCAGAAGGACAGTTACAGAGAGGTCAGGTTGGAACTGGGGTGCAGAAGAAATGTTGCAGAGAGAAGAGTTTCGAGACTTGGGTGCATAAGGACTGATGCAGAGAGCAGAGTTTGGAGACTGTGGTTCAGAAAGACTGATACAGAGAGCAGAGGTTGGATACTGGGGTGCAGAAGGAACGTTGCAGAGAGCAGAGCTTGGAAACTATGGTGCAGAAGGATCGTTACACAGAGCAGAGTTTGTTTCCTTGGGTGTAAAAAGACTGTTGCAGAAAACAGAGGTTGGAGACTGAGGTGCAAAATGACTGATACAGAAAGCAGAGGTTGGAGACTGGGGTGAAGAAGAACTGATACACAAAGCAGAGGTTGGAGACTGGGGTTCAGAAGGACCGTTAAAGGGAGCAGAGTTTGGAGACTGAGGTGCAGAAGAACTGTTACAGAGAGCAGATTTTGGAAACTGGGATGTAGAAGGACTATTACAGAGAGCAGATGTTGAAGCCTGGGGAGAAGAAGGATCGTTGGAGAGCAGATGTTGGAGAGTGGGGTGCAGAAGCACTATTATAGAGAGCAGAGGTTGGAGTCTGAGGTGCAGAAAGATCATTTCAGAGTGCAGAGGTTTGAGACTTGGGTGCAGAAGGACTGTTACAGATTGCAGAACTTGGAGACTGAGGTGCAGATTGACTTTTACAGAGAGGACATTTTGGAGACTGGGGTGCAAAAGGATTCTTACAGAGAGCAGAGAATGGAGACTGGGGTGCAGAAGGATCGTTGCAGAGAGCAGAGGTTGGAGAATGAGGTGCAGAAGGATCGCTACAGAGAGCAGAGGTTGGAGACTGTGTTGCAGCTGGACAGTTACAGAGAGAACAGGTTTGAGACTTGGGTGCAGAAGAAATGTTGCAGAGAGCAGAGGTTGGAGACTGGGGTGCAGAAGTACTGTAGCAAAAAGCAGAGGTTGTAGACTGGGGTGCAGAAGAACTGTTGCAGAGAGCAGTTGTTGGAAACTGGGATGCAGTAGGATCATTGCAGAGAGCAGAGGTTGGAGACTGCGGTTTAGAAGGACTGTTTCAGAGAGCAGAGGTTGAAGACTGAGTGCAGAAGAATTGTTGTAGAGAGAAGAGGTTGGAGACTGGGGTGCAGAAGGACTGTTACAGAGAGCAGACGTTTGAGACAGAAGTGCAATAGGATTGTTACAGAGAGCAGAGATTGGAGACTGGGGTGCAGAAAGACCATTAGAGAGAGCAAAGAATGGAGACTGAGGTGCAGAAGGACTTTTACAGAGAGCAGAGTTTGGAGACTGAGGTGCAGAAGAATCGTTGCAGAGAGAAGAGTTTGGAGACTGGTGTGCAGAACCAGTGTAACAGAGAGCAGAGTTTGGAGATTGGGTTGCAGAAGAACTGTTACTAAGAGCAGAGGTTGAAGACAGGGGTGCAGAAGGACTGTTTCAGAGAGCAGAGTTTGGAGACTGAGGTGCAGAAGGACTGTTACAGAGAGTTGATTTTGGAAACTGAGATGTAGAAGGATGATTGAAGAGAGCAGAGGTTGGAGCCTGGGAAGAAGTAGGATCATTGCAGAGAGCAGAAGTTGGAGACTGGGTGCAGAAGGACTGTTAAGGAGAGCAGAGGTTGGAGACTGAGATGCCGAAAGATCATTTCTGAGTGCAGATGTTTGAGACTAGGGTGCAGAAAGACTGTTACAGATTGAAGAACATGGAGACTTTGGTGCAGAAGGACTTTAAGAGAGAGGAGAGATTGGAGACTTGGGTGCAAAAGGATTCTTACAGAGAGCAGAGAATGGAGACTGGGGTGCAGAAGGATCGTTGCAGAGAGCAGAGGTTGGAGAATGAGGTGAAGAAGGATCGCTACACAGTGCAGAGTTTGGAGACTGTGGTGCAGCAGGACAGTTACAGAGAGCACAGGTTGAAGACTAGGGTACAGAAGAAATGTTGCAGAGAGCAGAGGTTGGAGACTGGGGTGCAAAAGTACTGTAGCAGAGAGAAGAGGTTGAAGACTGGGGTGCAGAAGGACTGTTGCAGAGAGCAGTTGTTGGAGACTGGAATGCAGAAGGATCATTGCAGAGAGAAGAGGTTGGAGACTGCGGTTTAAAAGGACTGTTGCAGAAAACAGAGGTTTAAGACTGAGTGCAGAAGAATCGTTTCAGAGAGAAGAGTTTGGAGACTGGGGTGAAGGAGGCCTGTTACAGTGAGCAGAGTTTGGAGACTGGGGTGCAGAAGACCTGTTGCAGAGAGCAGAGGTTGGAGACTTTGGTGCAAAAGGATTGTTACAGATAGCACAGTTTGGAGACTGGGGTCTAGAAGGATTGTTGCAGACAGCAGAGGTTTCAGACTGAGGCTTAGAAGGACTGTTACAGAGAGCAGAGGTTGGAATCTGAGGTGCAGAAGGACTGTTACAGAAAGCAGAGGTTGGAAATTGCGGTGAAGAAAGACAGTTATAGAGAGAAGAGGTTGGAGACTGGGGTACAGAAGGACTGTTAGAAAGAGCAGATTTTGGAGACTTTGGTACAGAAGGAAAGTTGTAGAGAGCAGATGTTGGAGACTAGAGTGCAGAAGGACTGTTACAGACCGCAGACGTTGAAGACTGAGGTGAAGAAGGATTGTTACAGAGAGCAGAGGATCGAGATTGGGGTGCAGAAAGCCTGTTACAGAGAGCAGAGTTTGAAAAATAAGGTTCAGAAAGACTGTTAAAAAGAGCAGACGTTGGAGACTGAGGTGCAGAAGAATTGGTACAGAGAGGAGAGTTTGGAGACTGAAGTGTAGGAGGACTGTTACAGAGAGCAGAGGTTGGAAACTGGGGTGCAGTTGAATCGTTGCAGAGAGCAGAAGTTGGAAACTGAGGTGCAGAAAGATCGTTTCAGAGAGCAGAGGTTGGAGACTGAGGTTCACAAGGATCGCTTCAGAGAGCAGAGGTTGTAGACTGGGGTCAGAAACTCAGTTATAGACAGCACAGTTTGTAGACTGGGGTGCAGAAGAAATGTTGAAGTGAGCAGAGATTGGAGACTGCGGTACAGAAGTACTGTTACAAAGAGAAGAGGGTGGAGATTGAGGTGCAGAAGGAATGTCACCAAGAGCAGAGTTAGAAAACTGGGGTGCACAAAGATTTTACAGAGAGCAGAGGCTGAAGACTGGGGTCAGAAGGACTGTTGCAGAAAACAGACGTTGAAGACTCGGGTGCAGAAGGATTGTTGCAGAGAGCAGAGGTTGGAGACTGAAGTGCAGAAGGATCGCTACAGAGAGCAGAGTTTGGAGACCGGGGTGCAGTAGGATAGTTAAAGATAGCACAGTTTAAAGACTTGTGTGCAGAAGAGATGTTGCAGAGAGCAGAGGTTGGAGACTGGGGTGTAGAAAGACTGTACCAGAGAGCAGAGGTTTGAGACTGGTGTGTAGTAGGACTGTTGCAGAGAGCAGACATTGGAGACTGGGATGCAGAAGGATCGTTGCAGAGAGCAGATGTTGGAGACTGGTGTGTAGAAGAATTTTTGCAGAGAGCAGAGTTTTGAGACTGGGGTGCAGAAGGACTGTTGCAGAGAGCAGAGGTTGGAGACTGAGGTGCAGAAAGACTGTTACAGAGAGCAGAGGTTTTAGACTGGGGTTCAGAATAACTGATATGGAAAGTAGAGTTTGGAGACTCAGGTGCAGTAGGACTCTTACAGATAGCAGAGTTTGTATCCTGGTGTGCAGAAGGACTGCTGCAGAGAACAGAGGTTGGATACTGGGGTTCAGAAGGGCTGTTGAAGAGGGATTCAGTTGGAGATTGAGGTGCAGATTGAATGTTACAGAGAGCAAAGTTTGGAAAACGGGGTGCAGAAAGATCTTACAGAGAGCACAGGGTGGAGGCCGGGGTGCAGAAGGACTGTTGAAGTGAGCAGAGGTTGCAAACTGAGGTGCAGAAGAATCGTTGCAGCGAGAAAAGTTTTGAGACTAGGGTGGAGAAGGCCTGTTACAGAGAGCAGAGTTTAGAGACTGGATTGCAGGAGACCTGTTATAGAGAGCAGATGTTGAGGACTGGCGTGCAGAAGGATTTTTACATTTAGCACAGTTTGGAGACTGGGGTTTAGAAGTATTGTTGCAGAGAGCAGAAGTTTCAGACTGAGGCTAACAAGGACTGTTACAGAGATCAGAGTTTGGAAATTGGGGTGTAGAAGGACCGTTATAGAGAGAAGAGGTTGGAGAATGCCGTACAGAAGGACTGTTACAGAGAGCAGAGTTTGGAGACTGGGGTGCAGAAGGACCGTTGCAGAGAGCAGAGGTTGGAGACTGAGGTGCAGAACGAATGTTACAAACAGCAGAGGTTTTACACTGGGGTGCAGAATATCTGATACGGAAAGTTGAGTTTGGAGACTGGGGTGCAGAAGGACTCTTACAGAGAGCACAGTTTTTAGCCTGGGGTGCAGAAGGACAGCTGCAGAGAACAGAGGTTGGATACTGAGGTGCACAAGGGTCGTTGCAGAGAGATGAGGTTGGAGACTGACGTACAGAATGACTGTTACAGAGAGCAAAGTATGGAGAAGGGGGTGCAGAAGGATCTTACAGAGAGCATTGTTTAGAGACTGGGATGCAGAAGGATCGTTGCAGATAGCAGAGGTTGGAGACTGGAGTGTAGAAGGACTTTTGCAGAGAGCAGAGGTTAAAGAATGGGGTGGAGCTGGCCTGATACAGGGAGCAGAGTTTGGAGACTGGGTTGCAGAAGACCTGTTACAGAGAGCAAGTGTTGGAGACAGGGGTGCAGAAGGATTGTTAAAGATAGCACAGTTTAGAGACTGTTGTTCAGAAGGATTGTTAAAGAGAGCAGAAGTTTCAGACTGAGGCTTAGAAGGGCTGTTACAGAGAGGAGAGGTTGGAAATTGGGGTGCAGAAGGAGCGTTATAGACAGAAGAGGCTGGAGACTGGGGTGCAGAGGAACCATTGCAGAGAGCAGATGTGGGAGACTGGGGTGCAGTGGGACTGTTAGAGAGAGCAGACGTTGGAGACAGAGGTGCAGAAGGATTGTTACAGAGAGCAGAGATTGGAGACTGGGTTGCAGAAGGACAATTACAGAGAGCAAAGGATGGAGACTGAGGTACAGAAGGACTTTTACAGAGAGCAGAGGTTGGAGACTGAGGTGTAGAAAGATCGGTGCAGAAAGAAGAGTTTGGAGACTGGGGTGCAGAAGGACTGTTACAGATAGCAGAGTTTGTAGCCTGGTGTGCAGAAGGACTGCTGCAGAGAACAGAGGTTGGATACTGGGGTGCAGAAGGGCCGTTGAAGTGGGATGAGGTTGGAGACTGAGGTGCAGATTGACTGTTACAGAGAGCAAAGTTTGGGAAACGGGGTGCAGAAGGATCTTACAGAGAGCAGAGGGTGGAGGATGGGTGCAGAAGGACTGTTGCAGAGAGCAGAGGTTGGAGACTGAGGTGCAGAAGAATCGTTTCAGAGAGAAGAGGTTGGAGACTGGGGTGCAGAAGGCCTGTTACAGAGAGCAGACTTTGCAGACTGAGTTGCAGAAGACCTGTTACAGAGAGCAGATTTTTGAGACTGGGGTGAAGAAGGATTGTTGCAGACAGCACAGTTTGGAGACTGGGGTTTAGAAGGATTGTTGCAGAGAGCAGAGTTTTCAGACTGAGGCTTAGAAGGACTGTTACAGAGAGCAGAGGTTGGAGTATCAGGTGCATTAGGATTGTTTCAGAAAGCAGAGGTTGGCAATTGGAGTGGGGAAGTATCGTTGTAGAGAGAAGAGGTTGGAAACTGCGGTACAGAAGGACTGTTACAGAGAGGAGACGTTGGAGACAGGGGTGCAGAAGGATTGTTACAGAGAACAGAGATTGAATTCTGGGGTGCAGAAAGACCATTAAAGAGAGCAAAGGATAGAGGCTGAGGTGCAGAAAGACGTTTACAGAGAGCAGAGGTTGGTGACTGAAGTGAAGAAGGATCGTTGCAGAGAGAAGGCTTTAGATACTGGGGTGCAGAAGGACTGTTACAGAAAGCAGAGGTTTGCAATTTGGGAGCAGATGGACCGTTAAAAGAGAAGAGGTTGGAGACTGCGATACAATACGTCTTTTACAGAGAGCAGAGTTTGGAGACTGGGTAGAAGAAGGATTGTTTCAGAAAGCAGATGTTGGAGACTGGGGTCAGAAGGACTGTTGTAGAAAACAGATGTTGGAGACTGGAGTGCAGAAGGATCGTCGGAGAGAGCAGAGGTTGAACAGTGAGGTACAGAAGGATCGCTTCAGAGAGCAGAGTTTGGAGACCGGGGGTGTAGTAGGATAGTTACAGAGAGCACAGTTTAAAGATTGGGGTGCAGAAGAGATGTTGCAGAGAGCAGAGTTTGGAGACAGGGGTGCAGAATTACTGTAGCAGAGAGCAGAGGTTTAAGACTGGGGTTTAGAAGGACTGTTGCAGAGAGCAGGGATTGGAGACTGGGATGCAGAAGGATCGTTACAGAGAGCAGATGTTGGAGACTGGTGTGTAGAAAAATTTTTGCACAGAGCAGAGGTTGAAGACTGGGGTGCAGAAGGACTGTTGCAGAGAGCAGAGGTTGGAGACTGAGGTGCAGAAGGACTGTTACAGAGAGCAGAGGTTTTAGACTGGCGTGCAGAATAACTGATACGGAAAGTAGAGTTTGGAGCCTGGGGTGTAGAAGGACTGTTACAGAGAGCAGAGTTTGTAGCCTGGGGTGCAGAAGAACTGCTGCAGAGAACAGAGGTTTGATACTGTGGTGCAGAAGGGCCGTTGCAGAGGGATGAGGTTGAAGACTGAGGTGCAAAATGACTGTTACAGGGAGCAAAGTTTGGAAAACGGGGTGCAGAAGGATCTTACAGAGAGCAGGGGTTGGAGACTTGCATGCAGAAGGACTGTTGCAGGGAGAAGAGGTTGAAGACTGGGTTGCAGAAGGCCTGTTACAGAGAGCAGACTTTGGAGACTGAGTTGCAGAAGACCTGTAACGAAGAGCAGATGTTGGAGACTGGGGTGCATAAAAATTGTTACAGATAGCACAGTTTGGAGACTGGGGTTTTTAAGGAATGTTGAAGACAGCAGAGATTTCAGACTGAGGCTTAGAAGGTCTGTTACAGAGAGCAGAGTTTGGAGTCTCATGTTCAGAAGAACTGTTTCAAAAAGCAAAGGTTGGCAATTAGGGTGCAGAAGGGCTGTTATAGAGAGTAGAGGTTGGAGACTTCGGTACAGAAGGACTATTACAGAGAGCAGAGTTTGGAGACTGGGGTGAAGAATGACTGTTACAGAGAGGAGACGTTGGACACAGAGGTGATGACAGATTGTTACAGAAAGCAGAGATTGAATATTGGGGTGCAGAAATAGCATTACAGAGAGCAAAAAATGGAGACTGAGGTGCAGAAGGACTATTACAGAGAGCAGAGTTAGGAGACTGAGGTTCAGAAAGATCGTTGCAGAGAGAAGAGTTTGGAGACTGGGGTTCAGTAGGACTGTTACAGAAAGCAGAGGTTGGCAATTGGGGAGAAGATGGACCGTTAAAAAGAGAAGAGGGTGGAGACTGTGAAACAAAAGGACTTTTACAGAGAACAAAGTTTGGAGACTGGGTAGAAGAAGGATCATTGCAGAGAGCAGATGTTGGAATCTGGGGTGCAGAAGGACTGTTACAGAGAGCACAGGTTGGAGACTGGGGTGCAGAAGAAATATTGCAGAAAGCAGAGTTTGGATACCTGGGTGCAGAAGGACTGATACAGAGAGAAAAGTTTGGAGACTGTGGTGCAGAAGGATCTTACAGAGAGTAGAGGTTGGAGACTTGGGTGAAGAAGGACTGTTGTAGAGAGCAGAGGTTGGAGACTGGGGCGCAGAAGGACTGTTACAGATAGCACAGTTTCGAGACTGTTTTGCTGAAGGATCTAACAGAGAGCATTTTGGAGACAGAGATGCAGAAGAAGTGTTACAAGAGCAGATGTTTAAGACTTGGGTGATGAAGGATTGTTGCAGAGAGCAGCATTTTCAGACTGAGGTGCAGAAGTAATGTTGCAGAGAGCAGATGTTGAATCCTGGGTTGCAGAAGGATTGTAGCAGAGAGCAGAGGTTTGAGACTTTGGTGCAGAAGGCCTATTAAAGAGAGCAGAGTTATAAGAATTTGGTGCAGAAGGCCTGTTACAGAGAGCACAGTTTGGAGATCGGGGTGCAGAAGGACTGTTACAGAGAGCAGAGTTTGGAGAATTGGTTGCAGAAGGATCTTACAGAGAGCAAAGTTTGGAGACTGAGGTGCAGAAGGACTTTTACAGATAGTAGAGTTTGGAGACTGAGGAACAGAAGGAACGTTGTAGAGAGCAGAGGTTTGAGACTGATGTCCAGACGAATTGTTACAGAGATCACAGGTTACAGACTGTAGTGCAGAAGGAGTGTTACAGAGAGCAGAGTCTGGAGATTGGGGTGCAGAAGAACTGTTACCGAGAGCAGAGGGTGGAGACTGGGGTGTAGAGGACTGTTGCAGAGTGCAGAGTTTGGAGACTGAGGTGCAGAAGAACTGTTACAGAGAGCAGAAGTTGCATACAGGGGTGCAGAAAGACTAATACAGAAAGTAGAGGTTGGAGACTGGGGTGTAGGAGGACCGTTACAGAGTGCAGAATTTGGAGACTGCTGTACAGAAGGACTGTTACAGGGAGCAGAGGTTGGAGACTGGGGTTCTAAAGGATCATTGCAGAGAGCAGATGTTGTAGAGTGGTGTGCAGAAGTGTCTTACAGAGAGCATATGTTTGAGACTGAGCTGCAAAAGTACTGTTACAGATACCAGTTTTTGAAGACTGGGGTGCAGAATGATCGTTGCAGAGAGCAGAGGTTGGAGACTATGGTGGAGAACGATACTTACAGAGAGCAGATGTTGGAGACTGGGGTGCAGAAGGACAGTTACAGAGAGCACAGGTTGGAGAATGGGGTTCAGAAGAAATGTTGCAGAGAGTAGAGGTTGGAGACTAGGTTGCAGAAGGACTGTTACAGAGAGCAGAGGTTGTAGACTGAGGTGCAGAAGGACCAATGCAGAGAGCTGAAGTTGGAAATTTTGGTGCCTAAAATTGTTACAGAGAGCAGAGTTTGGAAACTGGAGTGCAGATGGCATTTTACAGAGAGCAGAATTTGGAGACTGGTGTGAAGAAAGACTGTTACAGATTGCACATTTCAGAGACTGAGGTACAGAAGGATCATTGCAAAGAGCAGAGGTTTCAGACTGAGGTGCAGAAGCACTATTATAGAAAGAAGAGGTTGGCAATTGGGGTGCAGAAGGACCGTTACAGAGAGAAGAGGTTGGAGACTGCGGTACAGAAGGACTGTTACGGAGAGGAGAGTTTGGAGACTGGGGTGCAGAAGGATTCTTACAGAGAGCAGAGGATGGAGACTGGGTTGCATAAGGAGTGTTATAGAGAGCAGAGTTAGGATATTCTGGTTCAGAATAACTGTTAAAGAGAGCAGAGTTTTGAGACCTGGGGTTCAGAAGGATTGTTACAAAGGGCAGAGGTTTGATTCGGGTGCAGCAGGAGTGTAAAAGAGAGTAGAGCTTGGAAACTGGGGTGCAGAAGAACTGTTACAGAGAGCAGAGGTTTGAGACTGCAGTGCAGAAGGCCTGTTAAAGAGAGCACTTGTTGGAGACTGAGGTGCAGAAGGATCATTACAGAGAGAAGAGGTTTGACACTGAGGTGTAGAAGGAGTGTTACAGAGACCAGAGGTTGGAAATTGAGTTGCATTAAGATTTTTAGAGAGAGCAGAGGTTAGAGACTGAGGTGCAGAAGGACTGTTACAGAGAGCAGAGTTTGGAGACTTGGTTGCAGAATGATTGTTGCAGAGAGCAGAGTTTTCAGACTTAGGTGCAGAAGGACTGTTGCAGAGAGCAGATGTTCTAGAGTGGGGTGCAGAAAGACTCATTCAGAGAGCAGAAAATGGAGACTGGCGTGCAGAAGGATTCTTTCAGGGAGCAGAGGTTAGAGACTGGGGTTCAGAAGGCCTGATATCACAGTTTGGAGACTGGTGTGCAGAAGGATATTATAGAGAGCAGAGTTTGGAGACTGAGGTGCAGAAGGACTGTCACAGAGAGCAGAGGTTGGAGACTGGGTTGCTGAATGATTGTTGCAGACAGCAGAGTTTTCAGACTTAGGTGCAGAAGGACTGTTGCAGAGAGCAGATGTTCTAGAGTGGGGTGCAGAAGGACTCTTTCAGAGACAGAACTTGGAGAATAGGGTGCAGAAGTTTTCTTGCAGGGAGCAGAGTTTGGAGACTGGGATGAAGAAGGCCTGTTACAGATATCACAGTTTGGAGACTGGTGTGCAGAAGGATATTATAGAGAGTAGAGTTTGGAGACTGACGTTTAGAAGGACTGTTACAGAGAGGAGAGGTTGGAGACTGGGGTGCAGAATGATTTTTGCAGAGAGCAGAGTTTTCAGACTGAGGTGCAGAAGGACTGTTGCAGAGAGCAGATGTTCGAGACTGGAGTGCAGAAAGAGTGTTCCAGAGAGCAGAACTTGGAGACTGGGATGCAGAAGGATTGTTGCAGGGAGCAGAGGTTGTGGACTGGGGTGCAGAAGGACTGTTATAGAGAGCAGAGGTTTTAGACTGGGGTGCAGAAGGCCTTGTACAGAGAGCAGAGCTTTGACAGTGTGGTGCAGAATGATTGCTGATAGCTGGTGAGCCTCTTTCTGGACACCTTCTTTTCCGCACAGTCTATCAGGCCCTCTCTCCTCACCCTGCTCTCTTTTGGCTTTATGAGCACCTGTGACTTCCACAGTCACTCTAAGCAATTACTCCCAGGCCTATCTCCTGGGAACCTGTCCTGATGCCTCGTGATATCTCCTTGGGGAGACCCCGCAGGTACCCAGACTCCAGGCCCAACCTCCTTTCCTCCTTTCCTCTCCCCAGACAGGCTCCTTCTCATTTTTTTTTTATGTTTTAATGAGTGATCCAACTGCCACTCAGCTACCCCACAGACCAGGTTCCATCTTGTGTCCTTGTCACCAGGATTTTAAAGTGCTCCACCCAGGGCTCCTCTTCAGAGCTTTTCCCCAATCTTCAAACGTCACATCTACAGTTATCAGGTATTTTTTTTAATCTTGTTTTGGCACCCGATTACTCTCCCAGATGACATGAAGGTATTCTAACCAAAGCACATGGACTGTAGAGACTATTATGGCTTAGAAATAAGGTATCCTTTCACCAAAAGCTCAGGGTCAGCCACAGTAGCAGTGTTCAGAGGTGAAATGATTAGACTGTGAGACTTGTGACCTAATCTGTGGATCCATCCATTTTGTGGGTTAATTATCTGAAAGGCCCACTGTACTGAGAAGAGTGTGGGCAGGTGGAGTGTGGCCGGGGACATGCTCTGGGAAATCACATCTTGTCCCCTGTGAACTGTCTCCTCCTGTCCCCTCCCCAGCCTTAACCTTCTGGATGCCATTAGCTAAGGACGCTTCCCCCATTGTTCCCTTCCACCTCGGTGTCCCACCTCATCTCAGGCCGGCAGCAATGGGTCAGCTGGCCCCAGACAAAACCTCCAAGCCGGGAGGCCAGAGTGCATCTCCAACTCTGCGTTGTTCTGGTCAGGCCTGTGGTAACTGTGGCAACCATGGACTGAACCAGGGAGTAGGTGTTATGAGTGGATTGGACCCACAACCGTTTCCTAAATCCAGAGATTCTGTCATTTTCAGAGCTCAAGCCATTTCATTCTGGATGGCCTGTTTCCACCCTGCCCTCACCTAGAATGTGGTCTACTAGTGATTATTGAGATTCTCCAGCCGTCCTGGTCCTGCCCATTTGAACACAACAGCTAGCTCCTAGGCAGCCAGACCCATGGACCTCCTGCTGCCCACTGAGGAGAGAAGAGAGATTTTCTGAAGACCCTGTTAGGAGTCCACTCTTATTTTTTTAAGGACCACAATCAGAGGGCATGTTTCAGGCAGTCCTCCACATGCGTCTTTGAGAAATCAGGCTCACAATGATTTTTCTGATTCTCTCGCAGGCTCCAATAACCACCGCTCTACTCCCTACTTCTCTGAGATCAACATTTTAGCTTCCACAAAAAAGTGAAAAACTGCTATTTCTCTTTATGTGTCTGGCTTATTTCACTTAATATAATGTATTTCATGAGCTAGTTTTAAATAGAAACTCCACAAAAATTTCTTTTATGTCAGATTTAAATTTTATTCTGAAGAGATAATTCAAAATGATCACATATGTTTAGGTAGGAAAATGTTCATTAAAATATTTATAGGACTGGAGATGATCTGAATGTTTAGCCAAAGGGGAGAGATTAAGTTCATTTAAGAGAGATGTAAGTTTATTGATCATCTCAATAGACGCAGAAAAAGCATTTAACAAAATATAGCACCCCTACCTGTCAAAACAGTAGAAACACTAGGGACAGAAGGAACTTTGTAAAAGCATTGTAAATGCTATCTATGCTAAACCCAAGGCAGCATCATTCTAAGTGGAGAAAGGTTGAAAGCATTCACTCTAAAAACTGGAAAAAGACAGGGTGCCCCCTCTTTCACCACTTCTATTCAACTTCATCCTTGAAATTGCCAGAGCCATTGGACAAAAGAAAGAAATTAAAGGTATACAAATAGGTCAAGAAGAATTCAAATCTCACTCTTTTCTGATAGGATCATGTCATCTTATTAAATTTTTTATTAGAGCATAATAGTTATACATTGAAGTTGGGTTGATTTGGAAAAGATCCTATGTGCATGGAATCTGATTTAGACCATTCAGTCCCCACCCCCCCATCTCCCTCCCCTTCCCGCCCCCATTCTCCTTTCTCTACTGATCTTTCGTTGGGTCTTTTATCTGTTAATTTCTGACTGGTGCTTTCTACATATACATACAGGTGCAGTCCCCTGTGGTAGACTTCCATGTGCACATAACATGATCTGCGTAAAGACCTTCACATTCCCTCCCTTTACAAACCTCTCCGCCCTCTCATTCTCCATCTACTCCACTGATCTTCCTTGTATACTTAAGATAGCCAGTCTAACCCAACTTCATCAACTTCTTTCTTTTATTTTGCTCTGGCCCTGATAATTTCAGCATTGTACAGGAATAGTTAACTTCTGCCTTTCCGAACACAGAGATCAAGATTGATGTAAAATGAGAAAAACTCTACATTGAGAAACACTGAAGGAAACACCGACTACTTCTGAAGATGATGACTCTACTTTGTAAATTTTTTTCTTAACATTTGCAATGAAAATGAACTTCTCCAAAATTCTATGTTTACATAAAAGGAAAACAGGAGACAGAGATTACTGAGACAGTGAGAAATGACTTCACACCATGATGAGGTCGAATGGCTTTCTGTTGGCTTCTAGCACTTCTCTGGTTACTCCAACCCACCATCACCCCTGAAAATGTGTGCGGCTCCATGGGTCTGATTCCCTGAGACCAGTCCCACAGGTTATCAGTCTCCAGGCTGCTTTTTATTCGATATTATTTGCCATGTTGCTGCAGATTAACAAGCCTGTTTGGGGTTCTCTCAGTCTATTTTCATCATGGTTTCTTTTTCTGTTTTGTAGCTATGACAACATTGCAAACGAGCAATCAATCATTTGTCACTGAATTCATCTTCTTGGGATTCTCCAACCACTCCAACCTACAGGACTGGTTCTTCCTGCTCTTTCTGGTAATTTACCTGACCATTCTCCTGGGGAACATGCTCATAATAGTAGCCACCAGGGTCAGTCCTGCTCTCCACACTCCAATGTACTTTTTCCTCAGCAATTTGAGCTTCTTAGACGTCTGCTACAAATCCACCACCCTCCCAGTACTGCTTGTGAACTTCTTCTGGGAGAAGAAGGCCATTTCTTATGAGGGCTGCCTTTCCCAGATCTTCTTCTAGGTGACAAGTGCTGGCACAGAAGGCGTCTAACTGGCTGTGTGGCCAGTATGACTGCTGTGTGGCCACCTGCCGTCCTTCTCAGTACGCAGTCATCATGAGTGTGAAGGTCTGTGTTGGCTTGGTGACTGGGTCCTGGCTGTTCGGGCTGGTGAATTTGGTCACACACACGGTGCTGGCCATCACACTCACTCTGTGTGGGCCTAACCAGATCAGCCACTTTCTCTGTGACACACCATTTCTCCTGAAGCTCTCCTGCTCAGACACCTCTGTCAACGAGTCTGCACTCCACGTTGTCAGTGCCACAATGGGCCTTAGACCCTGCCTCTTCTCTGCAGGCTCCTACGCACTAATCATGGCGGCCATCCTGGGGATTCCCTCTGCCCAGGGCAGGAGGAAGGCCTTCTCCACCTGTGCGTCCCCCCTCACTGTCGTGGTGGTCTTCTATGGAACAGCCAACTTTCACTATGACAAGCCCAGAGAAGGCTGGACACAGACACCCTGGTCTCTGTGCTCTTCTGTGTGGTGACCCCCATGTTGAAGCCCATCATTCACAGCCTGAGAAGCAACGAGATCTAGAGTGCCCTGAGGAAGCTTGCTTGGAGACAGACTGTATAGTGAGATTAGAACTAGATGATGGTTTCATTCTAGAAAATGTCTTAGTTGTAGAAATATGTGAACTCTTCAGCATCAATTACAAGAGTGCTCTCTCCATACACAGTGTCTCATGAACACTGTGGTGCCCCTCCAACCAGGGGAAGCACACTGTGCTAAGTATGTGACACATTGTGACCTCACCTGGGTTCTCTAATCCACAGGTATTTCAGAATATTTTTATTACTTTTCTCTCCAAAAAAAGCCTATACCCAAAGCAGTCAATCTCCTTTCCCCCAATATTGCAGCTCTACCCAACACTAGTGAATGTGAAGTGCTATGTGCAATGTGACTTTGACTTGCATTTTCCTAATGTGTCTTGATTCTAAGTTTTAAATAAACACCATTTCTGTGTTTCTCCTTCACATGTGGAAAGACCCATGTATACACTCGAATTTCTGTGGATATTTTTAATGAAGTAATACCATATACGCCTTTTGGATCTGACTCCTTTCATTTAGGATGTTTGCAATTTTCAGTGATATTGTAGCTTGTATTAGTATTTTAGTTTATTCCTCCTTATTGAGACTGATTTCCGTATTATGAAAATGCCACATTTCTTTCTTCATTTCCCACTGGATAGTAATTTTTACTTTGTGTCTGTGAGGGTGTCGTACTGCAGATTGAACCCGGAGCCTCCTGCACACTAAACAATGTTCTACCACTAAGCCAAAGCCCAATCCTTTTAAAAATTTTGTTTTGAGAAAGGGTCTTGCAAATTTGCCAAGGTTGTTCCTGAATTTGTGATCCTCCTGCCTCAGCTTCTTGAGTAGCTAGATTACAGACCTGTCTGGTCATTTTCACTTTTTGACTAATATGAATAAGATTCGTATATATAATATGAACATTATATATAATATGAACATTATATAAACATTCATGTACAAATCATTGGTGGACAACTTTTTTATTTATCTTGAGTTTGTAAGTAGGAGTGGAAGAGGTGGATTGTTAACTCCATATTTAACTTTCTGAAGAAGTTCCAGATCATTTTCAGACCAGTGGAATCAGCTTACCTTATTATTAAGAGTGGTGAATAAAGCTTCTGATTTCCTCACTCCCTTAACAACACATCATTATCATTTTTTTATTGTGACGACCCTGGAATGTGTGAAGTGCTTCATCAAATGTGCTTTAGCTTTGCCTTTCTCTGATGGCTAATCATTCTAAGATCTTTTAGGAGTACTGTTAATGTGTCTCTCCTAAGCAGGAGGAAAACCCCATTGTATTATGGGAAATTTTAAGTTTTAGAGACTTACCTCTTTATCTAATACTTTTATTTTTATTTTTGTGTAGTAAAATACTACAAGACTTTCAAGCTTCTTGTCTTTTCTTCATCTGTGCCCGAAAGAACAGTTTGATGAATTTTTTTCGATCCTACTTTTAAACTCCATAACAAACAATTTTTTCAACAGGTCATGAGCATTAGCAGGATCATAAAATTAAGGGGCATGAAGTCATACAGTGTTTGGTAAGGGATCAGCCCTAAGAAAGAGTGGTTCAGCTGAAGATAGTGGGGATGCTTTTTATATTGTAGCTTCTGATATCTGTCCATTTGGCAAAGTATGTAACATGAAGGAAAAACTTCATATGCCGTGCGAAAACCAACCCAATAAGTGTACACCAACCCTGAGCCCTTCTTTTCTTAGCGGGAAGGGAAGGCAGTCTTGAGGTTTCAGCCACCCACAACTTCTTAGCAGAAATCTCACTCTGAACTTCGCTCACCCACATCCCTGAAGAGAGAGGACGCTGATCTTCTTGCTGCATGCTGGGAACAGGTGATTGCCAAGACATTAATGAATCCAACAGCGAATTAACTGCTCTTTATTGTTGCAGTTGAACTCAAGCCATTGCCCTTGAGTTGTGTTTGCACACTGAGGAGTCCCAGAGCAGCTGCAGAGGAAAGGCTCAATGCATATTCTCAACAGGTCAGCCCCAGACCTCTATAAATGTCCATCACAGTAAAATGAATTGTGAGAGATCAGAGGATGTTGACTCCTTCATGAGGCCACAGATATGAGACAGACAACTTTCAGAATAACAGGTTAGTTTTGTGGTGAATGGAATCCAATAGCCAGTTTTACCAAGAGCTTTCTTTGCAGCCCAGGTGCTAGTATGGAGAGCAGCAAGGGCCACACCAAAACCAGAAATCTACGCCTCTCTGTGAGATTTCCTGGTAGGTAGTTTATTTACCATCACAATTTTCAAAAACACTATCCCAGAATCAGGATATACCTACCCTTATAATCATATTACAGAACATTGTACATATTTTCATTACCATTTTGATGGCATTTATGTAATGACCTATCATAGCACCTTTTCTATGTGTGTCTAAGTTTCCACAATACTACTTGTATTGCCAGAGTAGAAATAACTTCAGAGGTTATCACAAAACCTGAGGAATTTAGCATGATGCCTCCAGTAGTGGAAGAAAACCCAAAACATAACCAGAAACCCTGGGATGCCTAAATTCCTTAAGTGAGATGATGTGTGTGGAAAATTACTTATGGTAAACAATGGATAATGCTAAGTGTTAATCCTCTGCTTTTGATGAGCAAAACAAAAAAGAATAATTTTTAGGGAGAAAGTATAGGGACACATTCCCATTATGATACAATATAGTATAACAATAGACCTACCAAAATATCTGTTTAAATAAAAATCATTATTGTAGAAGAAGTTATGTTAAAAAACGTATTCATTCACTAACTAGGGGTTTTCATCTTTATCTTACAACACATGGATGCTTGGGGAGGGGAGTTGCAAGCAATTTATTAACTGTAATAAATCCCTGAAGCTTGTGAGTAATCTACTTCATACACAACCCCCCTCCTTTAGAAATATTATATTTTGGGGTCACTCATAAGTGACTTCATTCTCGGTCACCTGACTTTGAGATGACTGATTGGAAAAGAAAGATGCAGAGCTGCTTGTTCTTTGGGAACTGAGCCGATGGTCTCCATAAGGGATATCTTTAGGAGACAGGAGACACTGAGTTCCTCAGAAGCCGCTGGGCTATGCTGCCTCTCTTATGCCCACAAAGGCTTTATTTTTCTCAGCAAGATATCTGCACCAGAACCACTGAACAGAAATGTCCTCTCGCCTCTTTCAAGTCTCTGTTAGATCCTTTAGGTCCCACACAGTACCGTCTTTTAACAATCTTTTAAAAACTCTGCTCCATGGATGTACTTGACAGATATTCTTCATTTTTCAAACCTTTACTGAGTGCACATTTACAAAAGGTGTTGCCCTAGTGTTTAGAACACAATTGAGAGGCCCAACTAGGACCTGGAGGAGTGCATATTCAAGATGGAATGAGGGGCTTTGACAAGTATTAAGTGCTCCATTCCCAGAGCTGCCCAAGCAAACACTAAGAGAAAATAATGATAATTTGTAGATTACATAGAATTGTTACCAAGTTTCCTGCACATATTGAGTTCGTCTTCCCATTAGATTGTAAGTTGGTTGAAGGACAGTTTTGGAGACCAGCTCCAACAGGGGGTCTCAGAAGACGAACATATGGTGAGGCCTATACCTTGACTATTCTTTCTTGACTTACTGACTGGAACCGGTGCCATGGTTATGGCAAGTAGTTGATTTGTTATTACTTGTAATCAAACAAAAGTAAGAGCACAAACCATTGTGCACAGGAACAAGAACAAGTTGCCCAGTACTAAGCACTAATCTATATTCTTAACATTAATTTTGCTTCTCTAGATTTTAATTTAATTTTTCAAAAACGTCCTTGACAGGAATACAGGGAGTTTTTCTTTAGACATTAACAATTTACACTCCACACCTAAATCATTGCATTTAGAGCAAACAGATCTATGCTTTAGAAGTAGTTGCATTAATTGGGAAAGTCATGATTTTTCCTTTATACTTAATGGTCATATGAGAAATCAAAACTGTACTTATTAAAGGAATACAAAAACAAATCAGCCCATTCCCAGAAACATACTGCACTCCTCCAGAGGATGGACGCCTTGTGCCATCCACCTCAGTAGGGCCTTGCCATTGCCTGAATCAGGGGAGGGGCGCAGTAAGACAGGGATCAGATCTTATCCTCTTTGGGTTTCTTAGTAGATCTGGCTTAAGACTAAATTAGACCCTCTATAGGAACAAAATTGGTTTGAATTGAAACTAACCACTACCAACAAAAGAAATTTTAAAATCCTAAATGGAAAAGAGAATTTTTTATTTTGAAGAATTTTATAACTAGAAGACTCTGACATATCATAAGAGGTAATAATTTGTCTTCCCTTTCCCCTTTATGCTAGAAGAAGCACAGGTGAAATAAAAAGAACTGAATAAGCTGGCACAGTGGTGCACGCCTGTAACCCAGCAGCTCAGGAGGCTGAGGCAGAAGGATAGTGAGTTCAAAGACAGCCTCAGCAAAAACAAGGCACCAAGAAACTCAGTGAGACCCTGTCTCTGAATAAAATATAAAATAGGGCTGAGAATGTGGCTCAGTGGTCAAGCCCCTGAGTTCAATCTCCGGTAACTGCCCCTCTACAACCCGGCCCCCCAAAAACAGAACTGAAAGAGATGTTAAATGCTGAATTGAATGCTAATTTCCCAAGACAGGAGGGAGGCTTTTTCCTGGTGAATTTGTTAAGATTTTAAACCTACCAGTTAGGGGTAAGGGCATCCCTGCATGTTAGGTGAAAGAGCCCAGCCTCCCCCAAAGTGTGTCCTTGGACCAGCATCACTGGGAACACTTGGAACTCACTGACTGAGGCCAACTCTTCTGCACAATGACCTCTGATCTTTCCCTTGGCTCCAAGCACCCACACCACATGGAAGGATATGAGGACAACTCTGGGCCAGGCCAGATATCTCATAGATTTTACAGTAATAAATTCAGATTGCCACAAGCACCTGAAATCATTCAGATATTTTTTTTGAAAAATTGACCTTGTACTGTGTGTGTGTGTGTGTGTGTGTGTGTGTGTGTGTGTGTGTGTGTGTTTTAAGCAAATTACTGGGTAACATAAAAATTGGATTTAAAAATTTTAATCATTGCTTGTGCTATTGAGATCAAATAGGAATCATTGTTTCCCTGATGTGCATAAGGGTTTTCATGATCACACCATTCTTCCTCGTTTTGGTCATGCCCATTTTTTTTTTCGTTTGAGGAATTGAATCCCTAAAGGTAGTCAGCAAAACATTTCATTTATTGCCAAAGCAAAAAAAAAAAAGTTCTTATTTTAAGACTCTAGACTTATTTATTTTATTTTGTTTATATTTAGATTTTAAAATTAGTTGTGCTTAACTGAAGTACTGACTTTCTATTGAAATTTAAGTACTTTAAGCTTCTTAAGGCCCTGAGATTTGGAATTGTAATGAAAGCTGTGTTGGCCTATTAATCATGTGCAATGAATTATTAGAACCAAAGACAAGAATGTCTGGGCATTGAAGATAATAAGACAGTTTACTAATATATGGTATTATCATAAGGTAACAAAGTATAACTACAAATAATAGTTATTACATGATAAATTTTCTGAGTCAATTTCTTTTTTGTTTCTTAAATCATAACTATTAATACATATTAAATGTACAAATTAATGTGCATTATGCAAATTAAAGGGATTCATTGATGTTTCTCTACTTGCATTAATATATTGTGCATTAATTTCAATTCTTTTTTCTGTAAAATGGGGATAATAGGTTATCTTATAGGTTGTTGTGTAAACCAAATAAGTTAATGCATGTAAAAGTCTTATAGGCATTTAATAAGTGTTAGGTATTTTTTTCTAATGTGTGTCTCTATTCGTTACTCAATTTGAAAAATCTTGATTGGATTCAGGTATGTAAAAATTCATCTTTTCAAAGAAATTCACTGAGTTTTGATAGAATGGATTATCCGAAATTCAATCTAATTTTTACAGAAAACATGCCACTTTTAAACTACATTAAACAAGGTTTTTAAAGTCAGGCATTTATGTGTATTGAAGCAATCTAGGAAGACTCACACTCAAATTATTTTTCTATGAAATATTCTTTAGATGATTATGATGATTATGGTTATTATTATTGCAGAGCAGAGGGTTTACTATTAAGTTTATCTAATTCCTATGCTTCATTATATAAATTCTAAGGAGCAAGTACATATTGTGTCACAAAGTGTCATTCATGAGTTATGATTGTTAATAATGGATTCTAATGGTGACCATGATGATGATTCAATCTAATGCCCTACATTAATAAAGAGCATAGAGGATAAGGAAAATTGTTTGTGTATCATCCTTCACCCTACCCCACACCCGTGACCTACAAGTAATTAGCCAGTAAAACCAAGGAAAAACTTATATATAGATAAAATTAAATAAACATACATTGGGAGATTTTTTTAATGCCCCATGAAATTGTCCCTCCTGAACTGACCTTTTTATTTAAGACCTTTACAATAGCAGTATGCACAACTTCAGAGATTGTATTTTTAAATCCCTGAACATTTACGTTTAGTTTTCCATTTGACACATCCACAGACCATGTACCAATTTCCCATAGTAAAATCTGCTGGAACTGCCTTCTATGTGGAATTTTATTTCTTTTTCTGAAAATATCTAGATATCTACCTATAAAAGAGATTGTCATATTGATCTTTTTGATACGGGGATTTAAAAGAAAGTACATGTCACTGATTTCTAAATTGCTTGACGTTCATCCAGGTAGTTGATAGAGAAAACAGAGAACATAAGAAATGTCAAGTACATGTCGCTTCTAGCTCCATTTCAAAGTTGATTTATTGTAAATCAATGCTAATAAGGTAACCTCTTGTTTAGGGAAATTATTTAGAGAAAGCGATACCTACAACTAACCTAGATAGTGTGGTGGTTTTAGTCATTTCTGGATAAACTTTTACTAAAAATTTCGTGAACACCAAGTTTCACAAGAATCTCTACTTTCTCTATTTCCTTCTCTACTTTTTCTATTCTCCTGGGGGATTTCATATTCACCCTTTGCTGTAACAGTTGCCTTCAAGACAATGACTCCCAAATCCACACCTGCAGTTATAGGCTGTCTGTGAAGGGCATTTCCACGTGATTATCCCACAGATAACTCACATTCAACATTACTCAAATCAAATCCACCAAAGCCTCCTCTACATCTGCTATTCCTCACATATTCCTGTTTTCCTGAGTGATCCCAACAGCTAGCCAGCCTGCCCAAACTGATTTGTTGTCTTTACCATGTCCTCTTCAACTAGGACTTTAAAGTTCTCTATATCCTTCTCCATGAGGGCTTCAGAGATTTTCTCCCACCTTCAACACAGCACGTCTTCAGATACAGACCACTTCATTTTGATCTTGTTTAAGCACTCAGATCACTCTTTTGAACTAAACAGGTGTGTCTAAAACCTGGGGAACCAGGTTTCACAGTTATCGACCCCTGCTCCTTGGACTCAAATGCACAATTCCATGAGTGGGTCTATCTGCGTGTTCTAGACTTAGAGATCTGATAATTTTCTAAAACCCAGTCTATCTCTCTCCAGATGTCCCTGTTTTTATTCTGCACTCACCTGAAAGAGATTTATGGTCCCGTCTTGTTGATACTCTGCAATCATTGATGTCCATGCTCATACCCAAGCCTGGCTTCCAGAGACACACCTGGGCTCTCTGGTGGCCCATGGCATGGTGGGGGGTGGGACGTTTTCTGAGGTTTCTATTGCCAAGTACCTTGCTTAGAAATCAGGCCTGACACAGCTTCACAGAGCCTAGTCCCGGCCCCATAGGCTGATACTCTGCCACCTCCCCTGAAGTAGCAGGCTCCTCAGAAGGACCCAGGGCTTGGCAGCATCCACTGGTAATATCCCACCAGCCCCTTGAAGCCTAGCTGGAGTCTCCATAGAAATAGTGTACATCTTTATGGAAATGGGCTCCCTTCTCCCGCCCCAGTGTGATGCAGCTCTCAGAGAAGCTCAATAGTGAGGGTCTTTCCATTTATAGCAATTAGGATAACCAACTGTTCTGAGCTTGTTGAGCCTTAGATGGCAGATTCCTGCTATATTCTTGAGATTTCTGCCATCAATGTTGCCTGAGATGCCAACTTGCCATCTTCTTAACTATAAGACAGTTTTCTCAGTCAAGACCAATCCCACAACCAATAACACACACACACACACACACACACACACACACACACACGCAAACGCCCATCCATCATGGTGAGCAAGGCTTTGTATCTGTGACACAGACCGAATGCACCCACCAATCACATTCACAGCTTCAAACAGATCGTGATCAGGAAACAACTGATGTCACTTGTAAAATCTGGTATGTCCTGGACTATCACTGTGGTAAAAAAGAAGTAGAGAAATGCAAAAAATGAGAGAAAATATTTAACCTCTTAGAGACCTAAAATAATATTTAGATGTGGTTCCAACCAATCCTGAGTTAAAAATCATCTTGAAAAAATGCTTTCACTTCTATTTATCAATTTACTTACTTACTGCAGTACTGGGGATTGAACCCAGTGGCACTCTACCATGAAGCTATATCTCCAGCCCTTTCAATTATTTGGAGCGGGGGGCCTTGCAGAGTTTCAAATTTATGATCCTCCAGCCTTAGTCTCCCAATAAACTGGGATTACAGGCAGGTACCACTCTTCCCCATTAATTACTTATTTTTAAAATAAGGCTATGTTTAAAAATTGAACTATAATTTGTACTCAAAGAATGCACAGATCTAAAGTGTACAGGTTTATAATATTTTACATATATATGAACTACCAAAAATCAGGATATAAAACATTTCCATCACACTAGAAAATTCCTTCATGCTTCAACTGATATCACCCCTGAGCTCCAAAAAAAAAAAAGACCACCATTATTACTTGACCATTATAGCTGTTTTGCTAATTTTTGAAATTTATTTAAAGGAAACATACAGTATATATTTTGTATCTGGCTTCTTTCACCCAGAAATTTTTTTTTTAGATTTATCAATGTTATTAATGTTCCAGTATTTGTGTTTCTAAAGTAACTGAATTATTCCACTGCATGATAAACCGTGATTTGTCTTCTGTCCTTCTGCTGAAGGCATAATATTTGTTTTAGTTATTATGCATTTTTACACAAGAATTTTTGTAAACTGTGCATTAATTTCTTTAAAATATGATAGGAATGAGATTGTTTTGAATAGAATAACTACATATTTAACTTAATTAGAAATTACTAAATATTTTTGAAAAATAAGTGTATACACTTTAAATTTTACCTTGAGTATCTATCGAAATAGCTAGAAAGCATGTTGTTTTCATCATTATAATAACCAAAAAGAGCAGAAGAAAATGCAAATTAATGACTTTCTTTGACTTTATTAGGGATGAAGATTATAAGGCAAACAACTAACCGAAGTCTGGGGAGAGATAAGCAACCAAAATAATCCAGGCATTTTTTTAACTATGGGAGAACCCACTAGATACATAGGAGTTTACTTATATAAAAAACTCAAATAAAAAATAGTTAATGGATTGCTAAAGACTAAGTATAAACTGGTTTAAGAGCATAAAGACCCAGAGGGCTATAGACATAAGATGTTTGTATTTTTCTTTTTCTCCATGGATTCCACAAAATGCTCCCAGGAAGATAGAGAAGTATTCTGAGAAAGTGTCTTTAACGGTATCATTTCTTTGATAGATGGAGGAACAAAGAGCAGCAAGAGCAGCCAAAACTCCTCCCAGACCCATTTCCTGATTTTTTTTGCATAGAACAAAAGCTGTAATCTTCAGGGGCAAGAGTAACAGAAACTGTTACATTAGGACACTCAAAGGAAAACCTTTGCAGCTATGGAAAGGAACAGGCCGAAATGTCTAACGTCGGGAGGAATAAGAACTAGGCTCAGCCATATTGCTAGAAAGTGGGTCACTGTGAAGGCCATATCCCTGTGACTGAGTTTACAGTACCGCAGGCAGGGCTTCGTGCAAACATCAGAAATCCCTTCTCTGTTTCCCACTAGTCCACTAACATGCATTGAATGAAAACAACAGTAGAATACAGCTGAGAATTCTTCAAAAAATAGATTATCTCTGGAGAACAGCGAAAATAGAATACACAAAAGCAAGCAGAGAACAATATTAACAAACTGAACTCAGCCATATAGAATAAGGATAACATTACAGTCAATTGAGATCAATCCCAGAATGCAAGGCTGGTTCAATATTCAAAAATTCAATAAACTGAATTTCCATAGTAACAGACTAAATAAGAAATATATATATATATATATATATATATCATTTCAATAGATGCAGATAAAATAAGAAAATTGAATATCTATTTATGATAAAAACTATAACTAAATGAAACTAGGGGCAAGGTCAAGTGGTAGAGTGCATGCTTAGTATGCATAAGGCTCTGAATTCAAAACCCAGCACACATACACCAAAAAAAAAAAATTCTAGTAAAAAATGGATAGACATTTTCTAACTTGATAAAAGGCATTGAGTAAATGTAATGTGCCAGACACAAAGCTTATATTATCTCAAAACTTTTTTAAGCAGTTGTGAAATAGACATCATTAATATCCTAAGCAAGGAACAAACTGAGGAATGGAGATGAGCTGATTTTTTTACAAACAACATCTAGTAAACAACAGATGGATTTCAATCCACATCTATCTGGACCAAGAGACTACTGTTTTACTATAATATTTTTCATTTAAGATTGAAAAAGAAACAGAAATTTTAGTTCAAAACAATGGATCATGGATTAGCATGGGTAAGATGATAGAAAATCAGTAATTGTATCAATCATTTTTTTTTCAGGAAATGTAATGTTTGGTGAGGTAAATCTTATAATAAAAAAATAGCTAAGTATATATCATTTGCCAAATTTCTTGTATCTTATAAAACTTAAAAAAATAAAAGTTTCTACTGAAAAAAATAGATCAATGTATTTAAAAGCAGGTCACTTATAATTTTATTTTTAATAAATAATCAGAGATGTTCACAGATACATATGAATGAAAGCTTCTATGCCAATATTTATGATAGTGAATGGAATGGAAGGTTTCTATGTTCAATAAAAAGAAAGATATTAACTTAATTTCAT
The DNA here is from genome assembly GCF_052094955.1 of Ictidomys tridecemlineatus. Taxonomy (NCBI): domain Eukaryota; kingdom Metazoa; phylum Chordata; class Mammalia; order Rodentia; family Sciuridae; genus Ictidomys; species Ictidomys tridecemlineatus. Next base: position 169,478 of record NW_027521664.1, on the reverse strand, counting down.
GTTAGGAAATTAAGATTACAAGGCAAACAACTAAATAGAGTACAACAATATTGGGAAATTTTGCATTGGATATTTTAAAGATAGATAGAGGTAGAATGGGATGAATGCAAAGAGAGCTTTGATTTTGTAACCTGTTCTATTCTTCTAAATAACTTTCTGAATTTTCTTCATTTTTCCACAATGAAAACTTATTACTTGAAATAACAGACATACAAAAAGAATTCATCACAGTGAAGCACAGTGTTAGGAGGGAGATACTGCAGATTCAATGAGACACAGGGGTTGATAGCTGGTTGTGCATTTTGACCAAGTCTCCATTTATTCTTACAAAAAAGCACCCATACAAAAGTCTGTGAAAAGTTATGCTCTCTCTAAAGTCACTCCTATACGTCTCTTTCCAGAGTCAAGGCATCACTGTATACAATATTATTTGCCATGTTGCTGCAGATTAACAAGCCTGTTTGGAGTGCTCTCAGTCCATTCTCGTCATGGTCTATTTTTCTCTGTTTTGTAGCTATGATACCATTAGAAATGAGCAATCAATCATTTGTCACTGAATTCATCTTCTTGGGATTTTCCAACCACTCTAAGCTACAGGGCTGGTTATTTCTGCTCTTTCTGGTAATTTACCTGACCACTCTCCTGGGGAACATGCTCATAATAGTGGCCACCACGGTCAGTCCTGCTCTCCACACTCCAATGTACTTTTTCCTCAGCAATTTTAGCTTATTGGACATCTGCTACACATCCACCACCCTCCCAGTACTGCTGGTGAACTTCTTTTGGGAGAAGAAGGCCATTTCTTATGAGGGCTGCCTTTCCCAGATCTTCTTCTTGGTGACAAGTGCTGGTACAGAAGGCGTCTTACTGGCTATGCGGCCAGTATGACTGCTGTGTGGCCACCTGCCGTCCTCCTCATTACCCAGTCATCATGAGTGTGAAAGTCTGTGTTGGCCTGGTGACTGGGTCCTGGCTGTTTGGGCTGATGAATTTGGTCACACACACGGTGCTGGCTATCACACTCACTCTGTGTGGGCCCCACCAGTTCAGCCACTTTCTCTGTGACACCCCATTTCTCCTGAAGCTCTCCTGCTCAGACACCTCTGTCAACGAGTCTTTGCTCCACGTTGTCAGTGCCACCATGGGCCTGAGCCCCTGCCTCTTCACTGCAGGCTCCTACACACTCAACATGGTGGCCTTTTTGGGGATTCCCTTCGCCCAGGGCAGGAGGAAGGCCTTCTCCACCTGTGCATCCCCCCTCACTGTCGTGGTGGTCTTCTATGGAACAGCCAACTTCCACTATGACAGGCCCAGAGAAGGCTGGACACGCACACCCTGGTCTCTGTGCTCTTCTGTGTGGTGAGCCCCCTGTTGAGCCCTGTCATTCACAGCCTGAGAAGCAACGAGGTTCAGCGTGCCCTGAGAAAGCTGGCTGGAGGGTGTGCATACCTTTGCATGATCAAAGTCTAGACCAATCTTCAAACTGGAGTATACAGTAATCTGAAAAAAGATGTCTCCCAGGGACTTGTAGGCACCTGGTTAGAGAGTCTGTATCTGGAGCTTCAACTCCAACTCCCGCTTTTAAAATCTCTGATACTCCTTTCTCTCCTCTCTTTTCACAAACACCCTTTTCCCACTTTCAGGTTCAAGTGTGTTGGACACCTTGTGTGGGTGTTCAGCACCATCTCTGTCCTTCTGTGTTCTCCTCACACCAGAGGGACAGAAAGTACGAGAACCTCGTTTTCCACACTCCCCTGCCTGCAGGCCTCCATTTTAGGAGGTTCTGTCAAGATCAGCCAAACACTAGGCAGAGAGGAAGAAAGGAAAGGAAGAAAGCGGGTTCTTTTGGATCCCATAGCAGCAGCAGCAAACCAGCCCTGTAGAGGCAGGAACTAATCTTTTTGGTTCCAGGAGCTGTGTGTGCAGGCTCCTAGAAAGGTGTCTCTGAATGTGGGTCACAGTAGCGTGGAATAAGCGTCTCTTTCCAGGGAAGTTACGGTTTCCATATATGGTGTTCTGTCACCTGCCCTATTTTTCTTTTTTCTTCCAGATCTTTCAACCATTTTATAACTTTTTTCTCTTTTAACTTCCTCTACTCTAAGACATAAGAGTCATTCTTCATCTCTACCTGACCACAGTGGCACTGACCACAATAGTCGTTTACATCAGAGATGGTTCTAGATAATAGATCTGAGGAGGTAGGTTGGATGTCTGACCTGAGGGAATTGAATATGTTGATTATGTCACAGCCCATAGAAAAGGAGACCTGATAATTCCTGGTGTGCAATGACACAACAGAGACTTTAAGTTATCGTGGCCTGAAATCAAATGTCTATGGAAAACTGAGATTTGGAATAACACCATCAGCCTTCAGGGTCGGAATGAACATTACAACATGACTACAGACTGCTGTTACTGACTGGAGTGGGAGACTTACTGAAAGAAAATGATAGGTTCAAGCATTATATTCCTCCTTCAAGTCAGGTTCAGATAATCAGAAATATTTTCTCTCTTGAAATTGATAAAGGTTAATATCAGAATAAAACATCCAATTCTCCAAATTGCAGAAATACAAAGAAAACTATAAATCCACAATTTCTCCAGGTCTCTCTTATGTCAATTAGAACAATAATGGGGGAATGATTGAGACTCTCTTAATTAGAATGGCAAAATACCAGTGGAATTAGACAAATCTCAGAGCCTTGAACCCTGAAATCTCCATTAACCCTCTTTGCTGTCAGAAGCAGCCCCTCCTCCCCCGAGGAGACTTGCTTTCCCTAAATTGAAGACCCTATGGTGATTCTACCTGGGCAGTTGTCTTTTTTTTTTTTTAAGAGAGAGTGAGAGAGAAGAGGAGAGGAGAGAAGAGGGGAGAGAGAGAGACAGAGAGAGAGAGAGAGAGAGAGAGAGAGAGAGAGAGTTTTTAATATTCATTTTCTAGTTCTCGGCGGACACAACATCTTTGTTGGTATGTGGTGCTGAGGATCGAACCCGGGCTGTACGCGTGCCAGGCAAGCGCACTACTGCTTGAGCCACATCCCCAGCCCAATTGTCTTTAAGATGCGAATCCATCATCCCACATTGTCACCAGACTCTTAATTGGGGTCTGATCCTAGAACGCCTCAGGTAAGAGTATAAAATATAGCCCAGGAGAGTATAAGGGTCACACCAAAATAAAAGGTAAATATTTTACTGTATTTTGTTATTAGGAGCCTTAAGAACATAAAAGAGAATTTGTTTGAGTCTTCTAGACCAAAGAAGTCAGGACATATTGCTGAATCATCTTGAATGCAGTCACAGGGATGTAATCACCAGAAATGTTAGGGCCAAGGATTTTTCTGAGCCACGGGGAGTGGCTATTAGACTCTCTTTGGTTGATGGACTGAAATCTGGACTCGGTGTTTGCTTAAGTTCAATGACCAATATGATCCTGGAATAATGGAGAGGATGGTGATCAGAAATAAATAAGGTATTGGATGGCGTGTTATGTGACCCCTTCCCTGGCCTCACAGCTGCATCAGAGGAGGGCCTGGAGCACCAGCCTTCACCAAGGCCTCATGGACATGCGTTCAGAAGGCAGCACCAGATCCTTGTGAACGCCGCAGCCGCTGTCCTCGGCAGCCTAGGAAGACATTAACAGATGGCATCGTTGAAACGGGCTTTCTGATTTCAGTGAGAATAAGGGGACCCTGAAGTAGAAGAGGCCATGTGGTAGAGAAGTGATCAGAAAATTTGAATCTGTAAAGATTTTTGACAGTGGTAAATGATCGTGGTATTTATAGATGGGAAAAAATGGGCACCCTCCTAGAATAGTGCCTGTCCCATGTAATGTGAAACTCTTCTTTTCACACTTCATTGGTGCATTGTAGTGGTCCATAATGGTGGGATTTGCTGACACATATTTGAACATGCACACAAAATAACCGTGAACATTGGCCAATATCATTCCAATATTTTCTTTTTGCTCACCTTCTCCCCTGGTGCCTTGACACTACTGATCTTTCTTCAGCTTTCATGATGAGACTCCCTTCCCAACTTTCCTTTCTTTACCCCCTCTAGCTTTAACAGAGGAAAAACATATGGCCCTTAACTTTCTGAGTTGCTTATTTCCCTTAATGTTCTGAAGATCAATCCATCTTCCAGCATGACATAATTTCATTCTTCTTTATGGCTGAATGAAATTCCAGTGTGCATATACCAGATGTTCTTTATTCATTCGTCCACTGTTGTCACCTCGGCTGGTTCATGGGCATGTATGTGTCATTATAGTATGATGACCTCGATCCGCTGTGATAAATACCAAGCAGAGGTAGAGCTGTGTCGCAGGGTGGTCCATGGCTACTCCTGAGGAACCTCCATCCCGATTTCCATGGTGGTTGTGCTTATTTACATGCCCACCAACAGGGTGAGAGTGCTCCTTTCTCTCCATTTCTCTACTTGTCACACTGGTTTCTGTTTGTATTCTTGGTGGTTGCCTTTGTCACTGAAGTGAGATGAAATCTCAGGGTAGTCTTGACTTGCAAGTATTTTCATATATTTGTTGGCCACTCACATATTTTCTTCTAAGACGTGTCTGCTTAGTTCATTTAGTTTCCCATTTGGTAATTGGGTTATTTGATAATTGGGTTATTTAATAATTGTGGGTTTGATGTTAAGTTTTTTTAGTTCTTTATTAATATTCTGAATATTTATCTTCTTTTAAAAGAGCACCTCATAAAGATTTTCTACCTTTCCGTAGGTTCTCTCTCCATATTCTAATTGTCTCCTTTGCTGTTCAGAACGTTCTTAATTTGATGCCATCCTATTAGCTAACTTTTTGTATTATCTCCTAAGGTTTGGCATCCTATTGAGAAAGTCATTGCCTCTGCCTGTAGGTTGGAGTATTGACTTTGTTTTTACCTAGAAACTGCATAATTTCTGGTCTAGTGCCTGAGTCTTTAATACATTTTGAGTTGATTTTTTGCAGGGTAAGCAATAGTTTAGGTCTCATTTTTCTGCATTTGGACAGGAGTGTAGAAGGACTGTTTCAGAGAGTAGATGTTAAAGATTGGGGTGCAGAAGAACTGTTGCAGAGAGCAGATGTTGGAGAATGGGGTTCAGAATGACTGTTGCAAAGAGCAGAGGTTGGAGACTGGTGTGCAGAAGGACTGTTACGAAGAGCAGAGTTTGGAGACTTGGTTGCAGAATGATCTTACAGAAAGCAGAGTTTGGAGACTGTGGTGAAAAAAAAACTGATACAGAAAGCAGAAGTTGGAGACTAGGGTGCAGAAGGACCATTACAGAGTGCAGAATTTGGAGACTGGGGTACAGAAGGACTGTTACAGAGAGCAGAGATTGGAAATTGGGGAGCAGAAAAACTGTTTCAGAGAACAGAGGTTGGAGACTGGGTTGCAGCAGGACCGTTGAAGAAAGCATAAGTTGGAGACTGGGTTGGAGAAAAAATGTTACAGAGAGCAGAGTTTTGAAACTGGAGTGCAGATGTACCTTACAGAGAACAAAGGTTGGAAACTGGGGTGCAGAAGGAGTGTTAAGGAGAGGAGATGTTGGAGACTGGAGTGCAGAAGGATCGTTGCAGAGAGCAGAGGTTGGAGACTGGGGTGCAAAACGACGGTTGCAGAGAGCAGAGGTTGGAGACTGAGGTGCACAAAAACTGTTACAGAGAGCAGAGTTTAAAGAGTGAGGTGCAGAAGGATAGTTGAAGACAGCAGAAGTTGGAGACGGAGTTACAGTAGAATCGTTGCAGAGAGCAGAGGTGGAGACTGGGCTGCAGAAGGATCGTTACAGAGAGCAGAGGTGGGAGACTGGGGTGCAGTAGGACTGTTACAGAGAGAACAGGTTAAAGACTGGGGTGCAGAAGGAAATGTTACAGAAAGCAGCGGTTGGAGACTGGGGTGCAGAAGGACTCTTGGAGAAAACAGAGTTTGGAGACTGAGATGCAGAAGGACTGTTACATAGAGAAGACGTTGGAGATTGGGGTGAAGAATTATTATACAGAAAGCTGAGTTGGGAGCCTGGGGTGCAGAGAGACCATTAAAGAGAGCATGAGATGGTGACTGGCGTGCAGAAGGACTGTTTCAGAGAGCAGAGTTTGAAGACTGGTGGGCAGAATGCCTGCTACAGAGAACAGAGGTTGGAGACTGGGATGCAGAAGGACTGTTATAGAGAGCAGAGTTTTGAGGCTGGGTTGCAGAAGGATCTTACAGAGAGCAGAGGTTTGTGACTGAGGTGCAGGACGACTGTTACAGAGAGCAGTGGTTAGAGATTGGAATGCAGAAGGATCATGCAGAGAATAGAGGTTTCTGCCTGAGGTGCAGAAGGACTGTTACAGAGAGCAGAAGATGGAGACTGAGGTGCAGAAGGACGGTTACAGAGAGCAGAGTTTGGTGACTAAGGTGCAGAAGGACTGTTACAGAAACAAAGGTTAAAAATTGGGGTTCACAGGGACCTTTACAGAGAGCAGAGGTTGGATACTGCGGTATACAAAGACTGTAACAAAGAGCAGAGGTTGGAGAATATGGTGCAGAAGGACTGTTACAGAGAGCAGAGGTTGGAGACTGGGGTGCAGAAGGACTGTTACACAGAGCGGAGGTTGATGACTGGGGTGTAGAAGGACTGTTGCAGAGAGCAGAGTTTGGAGACTTGGGTGCAGAAGGAGTGTTGCAGAGAGCAGAATTTGGAGACTGAGGTGCAGAAGGACTATTATAGAGAGCAGAGTTTGGAGACTTGGGTGCAGAAGGACTGTTGCAGATAGCAGAGGTTGGAAACTAGGCTGAAGAAGGACTGTTTCAGTGAGCAGGTGTTGGAGACATGGGTGTAGAAGGACTTTTGCCGAGAGTAGAATTTGGAGACTTAGGTGCAGAAGACTCTTGCAGATAGCAGAGGTTGGAGACTGGGGTGAAGAAGGATATATACAGAGAACAGAGTTTGGAGACATGGGTGCAGAAAGACCATTACAGAGAGCAGAGGTTGGAGACTGCAGTACAGAAGGACTGTTACAGAGAGCAGAAGTTAAAAACTGAGGTGAAGAAGGATTGTTGCAGAGAGTAGAGGTTGCGGAATGAGGTGCATATGGACTGTTACAGAAAGCAGAGTTTGGAGACTGTGGTGCAGAAGCACTGATACAGAAAGCAGAGTTTGGAGACTGGGGTGAAGAAGGACCCTTACAGATAACAGTGGTTGAAGACTGCGGTACACAAGAAATGTTGTTGAGAATAAGGTTGGAGACTGGGGTGCAGAGGGACCATTGCAGAGAGCAGAGGTTGGAGACTGGGGTGCAGAAGGAATGTTACAGAGAGCGGAATTTGGAAACTGGGGTACAGAAGAATCTTCCAGAGAGCAGAGGTTGGAGACTGGGTTGTAGAGAGACTATTGCAGAGCAGACGTTGGAGACTGGGGTGCAGAAGGATCGTTGCAGAGAGAAGATTTTGGATACTGGGGTACAAAAGGACTCTTCCAGAGAGCAGAGTTTGGAGACTGGCGTGTAGAAGGACTTTTTCAGAAATCAGTTGTTGAAGACTGAGGTGCAGAAGGACTGTTTCAGAGTGCAGAGTTTGAAAACAGAAGTGCAGAAAGACTGATACAGAGACCAGAGATTGGAGACTGAGGTGCAGAAGAAATGTTACAGAGAGCAGAGGTAGGAGACTTGTGTGCAGAAAAATCTTACACAGAGCAGAGGTTTGAGACTGGGTTGCAGAAGGACTGTTGCAGAGAGAAGTGGTTGGAGACTGGGGGGCACAAGCATCATTACAGAGAGTGGCTGTTGGAGACTGGGCTGAAAAATGCCTCTTACATAGAGCAGTGGTGGGATACTGGGGTGAAGAAGGCCTGTTACAAAAAGCAGAGATTGGAGACTGGGGGGCAGAAGGAGTGTTTAAGTGAGCAGAGTTTGGAGACTGTGTTTAAAAGGGTCTTACAAAAAGCAGAGGTTGGAGACTGATGTACAGAAGGACTGTTACAGAGAGCAGAGTTTGGAGACTTGGGTGCAGAAGGATTGTTGCAGAGAGCAGAGTTTTCAGACTGAGGTACAGAAGATCTGTTGCAGAGAGCAGATGTTGGAGACTGGGTGCACATGGACTGTTGCAGCGAGCATAGGTTGGAGACAGGATGCAGATGGTTTGTTACAGAGAGCAGAGGTTGGAGACTGGGGTCCAGAAGGACAGATACAGAGAGCAGAGTTTGGAGACTTGGGTAAAAAATGCCTGTTAAATAGAGCAGAGCTTTGAGACTGGGGTGCACGAGGACTGTTACAGAGAGAAGAGTTTAAAGATTGGGTTGCAGAAGGATCTGACAGAGAGCAGAGGTTGGAGACTGAGGTGCAGAAGCACTGTTACAAAGAGTAGAGTTTGGAGACTGAGTTGCAGAAGGATCGTAGCAGAGAGCAGAGCTTGAAGACTGGGGTGCAGAAGGACTGTTGCAGAGAGCAGAGGTTTTAGACTGGGGTGTAGAAAGACTGTTGCAGTTAGGAGAGGTAGGAGATTGGGATCAAGAAGGATCCTTAGAGAGAGTAGTGGTTGGAGACTGCAGTACAGAAGGACTGTTATAGAGAGCAGAGGTTGGAGACTGGGATGGAAAAGAACTGTTGAAGAGAGTAGATGTTGGAGACTATGGTGCAGAAGGACTGACGAAGAGAACAGAGTTTAGAGACTGGGGTGCAGAAAGACCGTTAAGGAGAGCAGAGGTTGGAGACTGGGGTGCAGAAGAATCTTACAGTGAGCAGAGGATGGAGTCTGAGATGCAGGAGGACTGTGATAGAGAGCAGATGTTGAAGACTGGGGTGTAGAAGGATTGTTGCAGAGAACAGAGGTTGGACACTGGGGTGCAGAAGGACTCTTGCAGAGAGCAGAGGTTGGAGACTGAGGTGCAGAAGGACTGTTACTGAGAGCAGATTTTGGAGACTGTGGTCCAGGACTGATACAGAAAACAGATGTTGGAGACTGGGGTGCAGAATGATTCTTGCAGACAGCAGAGGTTGGTGACTGGGTTTCAGAAAGACTGTTGCATAGAGCAAAGTTTGGAGACTGTGGTTAAGAAGGACTGATACAGAAAGCAGAGTTTGGAGACTGGGGTGCAGAAAGACCATTACAGGGAAGAGAGGTTGGAGACTGCGGTACAGAAGGACTGTTACAGAGAGCAGAGTTTGGAGACTGCGGTGCAGAAAGACTGTTGCAGAGAACACAGGTTGGAGACTGGGGTGCATAAGGTTCGTGGAAGAGAGCAGAGTTTTCAAACTGAGATGCAGAAAGACTAATGTAGAGAGCAGATGTTGGAGACTGGGGTTCATAATGACTGTGGCAGAGAGCAGAGGTTGGAGACTTGTGTGCATATGGACTGTTCCAGAGAGTAGATGTTGGAGACTGGGGTGCAGAAAGCCTTTTACATAGAGCAGAGTTTGGAGAAGCGGTGCAGAAGGACTGTTACAGAGAGCAGAGTTTGGAGATTGGTTTGCAAAAGGATCTTACAGAGAGTAGAGTTTGGAGACTGAGATGCAGAATAACTGTTACAGAGAGTTGAGTTTGAAGACTTACCTGCAGAAGTACAATTGTAGAGAGCAGAGGTTGAAAACTGAGGTGCAGAAAAACTGTTGCAGAGAGCAGAGGTTGGAGACTGAGGTGCAGAAGGACTGATACAGAATGCAGAGTTTTGAGAATGGGTTGCAGAAGTACCATTACAGAGAGCAGAGGTTGGCGACTGAGGTGCCGATAGAATGTTGAAGATAGCATAGGTTGGAGACTGGGGTGCAGAAGGATCTTACAGAGAGCAGAGTTTGGAGACTGGGATGCAGAAGGACTGTTGTAGAGAGCAGACGTTGGAGACTGGGGTGCCGAAGGATTGTTGCAGAGAGCAGTGATTGTAGACTGGGTTGCAAAAGGACTGTTGCAGAGAGCAAGGATAGAGACTGAGGTTCAGAAGGACTCTTACAGTGAGCAGAGCTTTTAGACTGGGGTGCAGGACTGATACAGAAAGGAGAGGTTGAAAACTGGGGTGCAGAAGGACCGTTACAGAGAGCACAGATTGGAGACTGGGGTACAAAAGGACTTTTACAGAGAGCAGAGATGGGAGACTGGGGAGCAGAAGGACTGTTACAAGAACAGAGGTTTAAGACAGGGTTGCAGAAGGACCATTGCAGAGAGCAGAGGTTGGAGACTTAGGTGCAGAAGGATTGTAACAAAGAGCAGAGTTTGGAGACTGTGGTGCAGAAGAACTATTACAGAGAGTAGAGTTTGGAGACTGGGGTACAGAAGCATATTACAGCGAGCAGAGGTTGGAGACTGGCGTTAAGAAGGACTGCTACAGGGACCAGAATTTGGAGACTGGAGTGAAGAAGGATTGTTACAGAGAGCAGAGGTTGGATACTGGGGTGCAGAAGGACTTGTGCATAGAGCAGAAGTTGGAGATTTGGATGCAGAAAGAACTGTTGCAGAGAGAAGATGTTGGAGACTGAGTTGCAGAAGGACTGTTATAGAGAACAGAGGATTGAGACAGAAGTGCAGAAGAAATATTTCAAGAAGCGGAGGTTTAAGACTGGGGTACAGGAGGACCATTAGAGAGAGAAGATGTTGGAGTCTTTAGTATAGAAGACTCTTACCAAAAGCAGAGATTGGATACTGGGGTGCAGAAGGACTTGTGCATAGAGCAGAAGTTGGAGATTTGGGTGCAGAAAGAACTGTTGCAGAGAGCAGATGTTGGAGACTGAGTTGCAGAAGGACTGTTATAGAGAACAGAGGATTGAGACAGAAGTGCAGAAGAAATATTTCAAGAAGCGGAGGTTTAAGACTGGGGTACAGGAGGACCATTAGAGAGAGAAGATGTTGGAGTCTTTAGTACAGAAGACTCTTACAAAGAGCAGAGTTTAGAGACTGGTGTGCAGAAGAACTGTTGAAGAGAGTAGATGATGGAGACTGGGGTCCAGAAAAACTGTACCAGAGAGCATACGTTAGAGACTAAGGTGCAGAAGGACAATTACACAGAGCAGAGGTTGGAGACTGAAGTGCAGAAAGACTGATACAAAAAGCAGAGTTTGGAGATTTCGGTGCAGAAGTATCCTTACAGAGAGCAGAGTTTCGAGAATGCAGTACAGAAGGACTCTTACAGAGAGCAGAGTTTGGAAACTGGGGTGGAGAATGACTGTTACAGATAGCAGATGTTGGAGACTGGGATGCAGAAGGAATGTTGCAGAGAGCAGAGGTTGCAGACTGAGTTGCAGAAGGACTCTTACAGACGGCAGAATTTGGAGACAGTGGTGCACAACGACTGATACAGAAAGCAGAGGTTGGATACTGGGGTGCATAAGGACCCTTACGGAGAACAGAGGTTGGAGACTGCAGTACCAAGAGAAGAGGTTGGAGACTGGGGTGCAGATGGATTATTGCAGAGAGCAGAGCTTTTAGACTGAGGTACAGAAGAACTGTTGCAGAGAGCAGATGTTGGAGACTGGTGTTCACAAGGACTGTTGCAGCGAGCAGAGATTTGATACTGGGGTGCCAAAGGATCTTAGCAGACAGAAGAGGTTAGACACTGAGGTGCAGAAGGATCGTTGCGGAGAGCAGAGGTTCGAGACTGCAGTGCAGAATGATCATTACAGAGAGCAGAATTTGGAGACTGGGGTGCAGAAGGAATGTTGCAGTGAGTAGAGGTTAGAGAATTTGGTGCAGAAGGACTGTTGCAGAAAGCAGAGTTTGGAGACTTGGGTGCAGAAGGACTTATAGAGAAAGCAGATGTTGGAGAATGGGGTGCAGAAGGACCGTTACAGAGAACAGAGGTTGGAGAATCCGGTACAGAAGGACTGTTACAGAGATCATAGTTTAAAAAACTGGGGTGCAGAAGACTGTTGCAGAAAACAGAGATTAGAGACTGGGGTGCAGAAAAACCGTTGCAGAGAGCAGAGGTTGGAGACTGAGGTGCAAAATTATTGTTACAGAGAGCAGAGTTTGGAGACTGGGTTAAAGAAGAACTGTTATAGTGAGCAGCGGTTGGAGACTGGTGTGCAGAAGGATCTTGCAGAGAGCAGAGGTTGGAGACTGGGGTGAAGAAAGACTGCTGCAGAGAGCAGAATTTGGAGACTGGGCTGCAGAAAGATTGTTACAGAGAGTGGAGGTTGGACACTGGGGTGCAGAAGGACTTGTGCATAGAGCAGAAGTTGGAGATTTGGGTGCAGAAGGAACTGTTGCAGAGAGCAGAGGTTTAAGACTGAGGTGCAGAAGGACTGTTATAGAAAGCAGAGGATTGAGACAGGGGTGCAGAAGAAATGATTCAAAAAGCAGAGGTTGAAGACTGGGGTACAGGAAAACCATTAGAGAGAGCAGAGTTTGGAGTCTTTAGTAAAGAAGGACTCTTACAAAGAGCAGAGTTTGGAGACTGGGGTGCAGAAGGACTGTTGCAGAGAGTAGATGATGGAGACTGGGGTCCAGAAAAACTGTAGCAGAGAGCAGACGTTAGAGACTAAGGTGCAGTAGTACAGTTACACAGAGCACAGTTTAGAGACTGGGGTGCAAAAGGACTGATACAGAAAGCAGAGTTTGGAGATTCGGGTGCAGAAGTATCTTTACAGAGAGCAGAGTTTCGAGAATGCAGTACAGACGGACTCTTACAGAGAGCAGAGTTTGGAGACTGGGGTGAAGAAGGAATGTTGCAGAGAGCAGAGGATTGAGACTGGGGTGCGCAAGGACTGTTGCAGAGAGCAGAGGTTGCAGACAGAGTTGCAGAAGAACTCTTACAGATGGCAGAGTTTGAAGACTGTGGTGCAAAACGACTGATACAGAAAGCAGAGGTTGGATACTGGGGTGTATAAGGACCCTTATTAAGAATAGAGTTTGGAGACTGCGGTACAGAAGGACTGGTACCGAGAGAAGAGGTCGGAGACTGGGGTGCAGAAGAACTGATGTAGAGAACAGAGGTTGGAGACTGGGGTGCAGACGAATCATTGGGTCGAGCAGTGTATGGAGACTGGGGTATAGAAGGACTGCTGCAGAGAGCAGAAGTTGGAGAATGGAGTGTAGAAGGATTGTTGCAGAGAGCAGACGTTGGAGACTGGGGTGCAGAAGGATCGTTTGGGCAAGCAGAGTATAGAGACTGGGGTGTAGAAGGACTGTTACAGAGAGCAGAGGTTGGAGACTGGTTTGTTAAAGGACTGTTTCAGAGAGCAGATGTTGGAGGCTTGGCCGCAGAAGGACTGTTGCATTAAGCAGAGATTGGAGACTGAGGTACAGAAGAACTGTTACAGATAGTAGAGGTTGGAGAATGGGGTGCAGATGGATTATTGCAGAGAGCAGAGTTTTCAGACTGAGGTACAGAAGAACTGTTGCATTTAGCAGATGTTGGAGACTGGGGTTCACAAGGACTGTTGCAGTGAGCAGAGGTTTGATACTGGGGTGCCAAAGGATCTTTGCAGAGAGAAGAGGTTGGACATTGCGGTGCAGAAGGATCATTGCGGAGAGCAGAGTTTGGAGACTGGGGTGCAGAAGGATCATTACAAAGAGCAGAGTTTGGAGACTGGGGTGCAGAAGGAATTTTTCAGTGAGCAGAGGTTGGAGACTTGGGTGCAGAAGGACTGTTGCAGAAAGCAGAGTTTGGAGACTGGGGTGCAAAAGAACTGTTGCAGAGAGCAGAGGTTAAAGACTGGTGTGCAGAAAGACAGTTACAGATAGCAGACGTTGGAGACTGGGGTGCAGATGGACTGATAGAGAGAGCAGAGTTTTGACACTGGAGTGCAGAAGGCCTGTTACAAAGAGCACAATTTGGAGACTGGGGTGATGAAGGACTGTTACAGAGAGCAGAGTTTGGAGACTGGGTTGCAGAAGGATCTTACAGAGAGCAGAGATTGGAGACTGAGGTGCAGAAGCACTGTTACATAGAGTAGATGTCGGAGACTGAGGTGCAGAAGGACCATTGCAGAGAGCAGAGGTTGGAGACTGAGGTGCAGAAGGATTGTTACAGAGAGCAGAAGTTGGAGACAGGGGTGCAGAAGGACTGATGCAGAGAGCAGAGGTTTTAGACTGGGATGTACAAGAACTGTTGCAGACAGTAGAGGTTGGAGATTGGGGTCCAGAAGGACAGTAGCAGAGAGCAGAGGTTTGAGACTAAGGTGCAGAAGGACAGTTACACAGAGCAGAGATTAGAGACTGGATTGCAGAAGGACTGACACAGAAAGCAGAGGCTGGAGACTCTGGTGCAGAAGTACCCTTACAGAGATTGCAGACTGAGTTGCAGAAGGACGGTTACAGAGGGCAGAGTTTGGAGACTGTGGTTCAAAACGACTGATACAGAAAGAAGAGGTTGGATACTGGGGTGAATAAGGACCCTTACAGAGAACAGAGGTAGGAGACTGTGGTACAGAAAGACTGTTACAGAGAGCAGAGGTTGGAGTCTGGGTTGCAGAAGAACCGATGTAGAGAACAGAGTTTGGAGACTGGGGTGCAGAAGGACCTTTGGGGCGATCAGAGTATGGAGACTTGGGTGTAGAAGGACTGTTGAAGAGAGCAGTGATTGGAGACTGAGTTACAAAAGGACTGTTACAGAGAGCAGAGATTTTAGACTGGGGTACAGATGGATTATTGCAGAGAGCAGAGTTTTCAGACTGAGGTACAGAAGAACTGTTGCAGGAAGCAGATGTTGGAGACTGGGGTTCACAAGGACTATTGAAGGTAGCAGAGGTTTCAGACTTGGATGCAGAAGGCCTGTTACAGAGAGCAGAGGTTGGAGACTGGAGTGCAGAAGGACTGGTACAGAGAGCATTGTTTGCAGACTGGGTTTCAGAAGGGTCTTACAGAGAGCAGAATTAGGAGACAGACGTTCAGAAAGATTGTTACAGAGAGCAGAGGTTGGAGACTGGAGTGCAGAGGGATTGTTGCAGAGAACAGATTTTTTGGACTGAGGTACAGAAGAATTGTTGCAGAAAGCACATGTTGGAGACTGGGGTGCAGAAGCAACGTTGCTGAGGGCATAGGTTTGAGTTCGTGTTGCAGATGGACTGATACGGAGAGCAGAGGTTGGAGACTGGGGTGCAGAAAGCCTGTTACATAGCAGAGTTTGGAGACTGGGGTGCAGAAGGATCTTATAGAGAGCATAGTTTTGAGACTGAGGTGCAGAAGCACTGTTACAGAGAGTAGAGGTTGGAGACTGAGGTGCAGAAGGACCCTTGCAAAGAGCAGAGGATGGAGACTGAGGTGCAGAAGGATTGTTACAGAGAGAATATGTTGGAGACTGGGGTGCAGATAAACTTTTGCTGAGAGCAGAGTTTCTAGACTGGGGTGTAGAAGGACTGTTGCAGAGAGTAGAGGTTGGAGATTGGGGTGCAGAAGGACTGTTACAGAGAGCACAGTTTGGAGACTGGGGTGGAGAAGGACTGTTGCAGAGAGCAGATGGTGGAGACTGCGGTTTAAAAGGAAAGTTGCAGAGAGTACAGGATGGATACTGTGGTGCATAAGTATTCTAGGCGTGAGCAGAGTATGGAAAATGGGGTGTAGAAGGACTGTTACAGAGAGCAGAGGTTGGAGACTAGGGTTCAGAAAGACTTTTTCAGAGAGCAGACGTTGGAGACTTGGGTGAAAATGTATTGTTGCATAGATCAGAGGATTTAGACTCAGATGCAGGAGACTGTTACAGAAAGCAGATTTTGAAGACTGGGGTGCAGAAGGACTATTACAGAGAGCAGACTTTGGAGACTGGGGTGCAGAAGGACCGTTGCAGAAAGCAGAGTTTGGAGACTGGGGTTCAGAAAAATTGTTAGAGAGAGCAGAGTTTGGAGACTGTGGTGCAGAAGGACTTTTACTGAGAGCACAGGTTGGAGACTTAGGTGCAGAGAAACTGTTGCAGAGAGCAAAGTTAGGAGCCTGGGGTACAGAAGGAGTGTTGCACAGAGCAGATGTTAGAGACTAAATTGCAGAAGGACCATTACAGAGAGAAGAAGTTGGAGACTGGTGTACAGAGGAGTGTTACAGAGAGCAGAGTTTAAAGACAGGTGTACAGAAAGATCTTACAGGGAGCATAGGTTAAAGACTGGGGTGCAGAAGGACTGTTGCTGATTGCAGGCGTTGGAGACTGGGGTGGAGAAGGATTATTGAAGAAAGAAGAGTTTGGAGACTGAAGGCAAAAGGCCTGTTACATACAGCAGAGGTTGGAGACTGGGGTGAAGAAGGCCTTTTACAGAGAGTAGTTTTTGGAGACTGGGGTGCAGAAGGACAGTTACAGAGATCATAGTTTGGAGACTGGGTTGCAAAAGAATCTTACTGAGAGCAGAGTTAAGAGACTGAGGTGCAGAAGAATCGTTGAAGAGAGCAGTGCTTAGAGACTGCAGTGTAGAAGGACTGATACAGAAAGCAGAGGTTTAAGACTAGGGTGCAGAACGACCCTTACAGTGAACAGAGGATGGAGACTGAAAGACTCTTACAGAGAGCAGACGTTGGAGACTAGGGTGCAGAATGACTGTTGTAGAGAACAGAGGTTGGAGACTGGTTTACAGAGGAGTGTTACATTGCAGAAAGTAGAGGTTGGAGACTGGGTTTCAGAAGGATCATTCAGAGAGCATAGTTTTGAAACTGAGGTGCAGAAGAACTGTGGCAGAGAGAAAAGGTTGGAGATTGGGACGCTGAAGGACTGTAGCAGAGATCAGAGGTTGGAGTATGAGATGCAGAAAGACTATTACAGAGAGATCAGGTTGGAGACTGGGGTGCAGAAAAACTGATACAAAAAGCAGAGTTTGGAGACTTGGGTGCAGTAGGCCCCTTACAAAGAGCAGAGGTTAGAGACTGGGATGAAGAAGGACTGTTGCAGAGAGCAGAGGATGGAGACTGGGGTGCAGAAGGAATCTTGCAGAGAGCAGAGTTTGAAGACTGATTGTAGAAAGACTGTTTCAGAGATAAGAGGTTGCAGAGTGAGGTGCAGAATGACGGTTACAGAGAGTAGAGTTTAGAGACTGTGGTGCAGATGTACTGATATAGAAAGTAGAGGTGGGAGACTGGGTTGCAAAAGTTCCCTTACAGAGAACAGAGGTTGGAGACTGCAGTACAGAAGGACTGTTGTAGAGAACAAGGTTGGAGACTGGGGTTAAGAGGTACCAATGCAGAGAGGAGAGGTTGAAGACTGGGGTGCAGAAAGAATGTTACAGAGAAGACAGGTTGGAAACTGAGGTGTAGAAGGAGTGTTACAGAGAGCAGAGTTTGAAGACTGAGGTGGAGAAGGACTGTTACAGAAATAAGAGGTTGGAAATTGGGGTGTTGAAGGACCCTTACAGAGAGCAGAGTTTGGAGACTTCCGTACAGAAGGACTGTTACACAGAGCAGATCTCGGAGACTGCAGAGCAGCAGGACTGTTGCAGAGGACAGACGTTGGAGACTGGGGTAGAGAAGGAATGTTACAGAGAGCAGATTTTGGAAACTGCAGTGCAGAAGAATCTTACAGAGAGCAGAGTCTGGAGACTGTGGTGCAGAATGACAGTTGCACAGAGCAGAAGTTGGAGACTAGGGTCCAGAAGGATCGTTGCAGGGAGCAGATTTTAAAGACTGAGGTGCAGATGGACTGTTACAGAGAGAAGAGTTTGGAGACTGAGGTTCAGAAGGACCGTTACAGAGAGCAGAGTTTGGAGACTGGTATGCAGAAGGACTGTTACAGAGAGCAGAGTTTGGAGACTGGGGTTCAGATGGATCTTACAGAAAGCAGAGTTTGAAGACTGGGGTGCAAAAGGAACATTGCAGAGAGCAAATCTTGGATACTGGGATGGAGAAGAATCGTTGCAGAGAGAAGAAGTTGGAAACTGGAGTGCATAAGGATCTTACAGAGAGCAGAGGTTCATGACTAGGATGCAGAAGGACTGTTGCCGAGAGCAGAGGTTGGAGACTGGGGTGGAGAAAAGTCATTGCAGACAGAAGAGGTTGGAGACTGGGGTTCTGAAGGCCTGTTACATAGAGCAGATTAGAGACTGGGTTGCAAAAATTCTGTTATAGAGAGCAGAGGTTGGAAACTATTCTGCACATGGACTGTTACAGAGAGCAGAGTTTGGAGACTGGGTTGCAGAAGGGTCTTACAGAGAGCAGAGGTAGGAGACTGAGGTGCAGAAGGATCGTTGCAGAGAGCAGAGTTTTTAGACTGAGTTGCTGATGGACTATTGCAGAGAGCAGATGTTGGAGACTGGTGTGCAGAAGGACTGTTACAGAGAGCAGAGTTTGGAGACTGGGTTGGAGAAGGATCCTACAAAGAGCAGAGGTTGAAGAATCAGGTGCAGAAAGACTGATACAAAGAGTAGATGTTGGAGACTGAGGTGCAGAAGTAACATTGCAGAATACAGAGTTTTGAGACTGAGATGCACAAGAATTGTTAAAGAGAGCAGAGGTTGGAGACTGGGGTGCACAAAGACTGTTGCAGATAGCGGATTTTGGAGACTGGGGCGCATAAGGATTGTTATAGAGAGCAGAGGTTGGAGACTGGGGTTCAGAAAAACTGATACAGAAAGCAGAGATTACAGTCTTGGGTGCAGAAAGACTGTTACCGAGAGCAGAGGTTAAATTCTGCAGTACAGGAGGACTGTTACAGAGAGCACAGGTTGGAGACTGGGGTGCAGAAGGACTGTAAAAGAGAGCTGATGTTGGTAACTAGGGTGCCGAAGGACTGTTGCAGAGAGCAGATGTTGTAGACTGGGGTGGAGAAGAACTGTTTCGGAGAAAAGAGGTTGAAGACTGGGTTGCAGAAATAATGTTACAGAGAGCAGAGGTTGGAGACAGCGGTGCAGAAGGATCTTACAGAGAGCAGAATTTGGAGACTGAGGTGCAGACGGAATGTTAAAAAGAGCAGAGGTTGGAGACTGAGGTGTAGATGGACTGTTAAAGACAGAAGAGGTAGGAGACTGGGGTGCAGAAGGTTCGTTCCAGACAGCAGAGTTTTCAGGCTGAGGTGAGAAGGACTGTTGCAGAGAGCATATGTTGGAGACTGGGGTGCAGAAGGACTGTTGCAGAGATACTGGATTGCAAAAGGACTGTTGCAGAGAGCAGATGTTAGAGACTGGGATGTACAAGAATTGTTGCAGAGAGAAGAGGTTGAAGACTGGAGTGCATAAGGATCTTACAGAGAGCAGAGTTTTGTGACTAGGGTGCAGGAATGTTGCCGAGAGCAGAGGTTGGAGACTGGGGTGGAAAAAAATCATTGAAGAGAGAAGAGGTTGGAGACTGGGGTTCTAAAGGCCTGTTACAGAGAGCAGAGGTTCGAGACTGGGTTGTAAAATTCCTGTTACAGAGAGCAGAGGTTGGAAACTATTCTGCAGAAAGACTGTTACAGAGAGCAGAGTTTGGAGACTGGGTTGCAAAAAGGTCTTACAGAGAGAAGAGGTAGTAGACTGAGGTACAGAAGGATTGTTTCAGAGAGAAGAGTTTTTAGACTGAGTTGCTGAAGGACTCTTGCAGAGAGCAGATGTTGGAGACTGGTGTGCAAATGGATTGTTGCAGAGAGTAGAGTTTGGAGACTGGGGTGAAGAAGGATCAATGCAGAGAGCAGAGGTTGGAGACTGGTGTGCAGAAGGACTGTTACAGAGAGCAGAGTTTGGAGACTGGGTTGGAGAAGGATCTTACAGAGAGCAGAGGTTAAATAATCAGGTGCAGAAAGACTGTTACAGAGAGAAGATGTTGGAGACTGAGGTGAAGAAGTAACGTTGCAGAGTACAGAGTTTGGACACTGAGGTGCAGAAGTATTGTTACAGAGAGCAGAGGTTGGAGACTGGGGTGCAGAAGGACTGTTGCAGATACCGGACTTTGCAACCTGGGGTGCAAAATGACTGTAATAGAGAGCAGATGTTGGAGACTGGGGTGCAGAAGGAGTGATACAGAAAGCAGAGATTGGAGTCTGGGGTGCAGAAAGACCGTTACAGAGAACAGAGTTTGGATTCTGCAGTCCAGGAAGACTGTTACAGAGAGCAGAGTTTGGAAACTGTTGTGGAGAAGGACTGTAAAAGAGAGCTGATGTCGGTAACTAGGGTGCCGAAGGACTGTTGCAGAGAGCAGAGTTTTGAGACTGGGGTGCAGAAGAACTGTTTTGGAGAGCAGAGGTTGGAGACTGGGGTGCAGAAGGACTGTTACAGAGAGCAGAGGTTGGAGAGAGTGGTGCAGAAGGATCGTACAGAGAGCAGAATTTTGAGACTGAGGTGCAGAAGGACTGTTGTAGAGATCAGAGGTTGGAGACTGGGGTGCCGTAGGATCATTGCAGAGAGCAGAGGTTAAAGACTGGGGTGCAGAAGGATCATTGCAGAGAGCAGAGGTCAGAGACTTGCGTGCAAAAGGCCTGTTACAGAGAAGAGAGTTCGGAGACTGGGGTGCCTAATGACTGGTAAAAAGAGTACATTTTGAAGACTTGGTTGCTGAAGGATCTTACAGAGAGCAGAGTTTGGAGACTAACGTGCAAGTGGACTGTTAGAGAGAGCAGTGGTTGGAGACTGGAGTGCAGAAGAATCCTGGAGAGCAGAGGTTTCAGACTGACGTGCAGAAGGACTGTTACAGAAAGCAGAGGTTGTAAATTGGGGTGCAGAAGAACCGTTACAGAGAGCAGAGGTTGGAGACTATGATATAGAAGGACTGTTACAGAGAGCAGATGTGGGAGACTTGGGTTCAGATGGACTGTTACAGAAAGCACAGGTTGGAGACTGAGGTGAAGTAGGATAGACACAAAGAGCAGAGGTTGGAGACTGGGGTTCAGAAGGACTGATACAGAAAGCAGAGGTTGGAGACTGGGGTGCAGAAGGACATTTACAAAGAGCAGAGTTTGGTGAATGCGGTACAGAAGGACTGTTACAGAGAGCAGATATTGAAGACTGGGGAGTAGGAGGACTGTTGCAGAGGACAGAGTTTGGAGACTGGGGTGCCGCAGGACCCTTGCAGAAAGCTGAGGTTGGCGACTAGGGTAGAGAAGGAATGTTAGAAAGAGCAGAGTTTGGAAACTGGAGTGCAGAAAGATCTTACAGAGAGCAGAGTTTGGAGACTGTGGTGCAGAAGGACTGTTGCAGAGAGCAGACGTTGGAGACTGGGGTCCAGAAAGATCATTGCAGAGAGCAGAGTTTGCAGACTGGGATGCAGAAGGCTGTATCAGAGAGCAAAGTTTGGAGACTGAGGTGCAGAATGACTGTTACAGACAGCAGATGTTGGAGACAGGGTTTCAGATGGATCTTAGAGAGAGCAGAGTTCAGAGACTGAGGTGCAGAAAGATTTTAACAGATAGAAGAGGTGGGAGACTGGGGTGCAGGAGGTTCGTTTAAGACAGCAGAGTTTTCAGACTGTGGTGCAGAAGGACTGTTGCAGAGACCAGATGTTGGAGACTGGGGTGTAGAAGGACTGTTGCAGAGAGCAGATGTTGGAGACTGGGGTTAAGAATGATCATTGCAGAGAGAAGAGATTAAAGACTGGTGTGCAGAAAGAATGTTACAGAGAGCAGAGTTGGGAGACTGGGTTGGCAAAGGATTTCACAGAGAGCAGAGGTTGAAGACTAAAGTGAAGAAGTACTGTTACAGAGAGTATAGGTTGTAGACTGAGGTGCAGAAAAACCGTTGCAGAGAACAGAGTTTGCAGACTCAGGTGCAGAAAGATTTTTACAGAGAGCAGAGGTTGTAGACTGAGGTGCAGAAGTCCTGTTACATAGAACAGAGGTTGGATACTGGGGTGCAGAAGGATCGTTGCAAATAGCAGATCTTGAAGACAGGGGTGCAGAAGGATATTACAGAGTGCAGAAGTTGGAGACTTGGTTGCAGAAGTATTTTACAGAGAGTAGAGTTGGCAGAATGAGGTGCAGAAGGACTGTTACATGGAGCAGAGGTAGGAAACTGGGGTGCAGAAAGTTTGTTGAAGACAGCTGAGTTTTCAGACTGAGGTGCAGAAGGACTGTTGCAGAGAGCAGGTGTTGGAGTCTGGGGTGCATAAGGACTGTTGCAGAGAGTAGAGGTTGGAGACTGGAGTTAAGAGAGATGGTTGCAGAGAGCAGAGGTTGGAAACTGAGGTGCAAAAGGACTGTTTCAGAGAGCAGATGTTGGAGACTGAGGTGCAGAAAGCCTATTACAGAAAGCAGAGACTCTAGTATCAGGTGCAGAAAGAACGTTACAGAGAGTAGAGGTTGGAGAATGCAGTAAAGAAGGACTGTTGCAGAGAGCATAATTTAGAGACTGGGGTGCAGAAGGACTTTTGCAGAGAGCAGAGGTTGGAGACTGAGGTGCAGAAGTCCTGTTACATAGAACAGAGATTGGAGACTGGGGTGCAGAAGGATCGTTGCAGATAGCAGATCTTGGAGACAGGGGTGCAGAAGGATTTTACAGAGTGCAGAAGGTGGATACTGGGTTGCAGAAGTATTTTACAAAGAGCAGAGTTTGAAGAATGAGGTGCAGAAGGACTGTTACATGCAGCAGAGGTAGGAGACTGGGGTGCAGAAAGTTCGTTGAAGACAGCTGAGTTTTCAGACTGAGGTGCAGAAAGACTGTTGCAGAGAGCAGTTTTTGGAGACTGGGTGCATAAGGACTGTTGCAGAGAGCAGAGATTGGAGACTAGGGTTAAGAGGGATTGTTTGCTGTGAGAGAGGTTAAAGACTGGTGTTCAAAAGGACTGTTACAGAGAGCAGATTTTGGAGACTGGGTTTTAGAAGGATACTACAGAGAGCAGAGGTTGGTGAGTGAAGTGCAGTACGACTGTTACAAAGAGTAGAGGTTAAAGACTGGGCTGCAGAACGACTGTTTTAGAGAGCAGTGGTTGGAGACTGGGGTCCAGAAGGACTGTTGCAGAGAGTAGAGGTTTGAGACTGAGGTGCAGAAGGACCGTTGCAGAGATCAGAGGTTGGAGACTCAGGTGCAGTAGGATCATTGCAGAGAGCAGAGGTTGGAGATTGGGATGCAGCAGGAACGTTGCAGAGAGCAGAGTTTCGAGAACGGGTTGCTGAAGGATCTTACAGAGAGCAGACGTTAGAGACTGATGTGCAAGTGTACTGTTACAGAGAGCAGTTGTTGGAGGCTGGGGTGCCGAAGGATCATGCGGAGAGAAGAGGTTTCAGTCTGAATTGCAGAAGGACTGTTACAGAAAGTAGAGGTTGGAGACTGAGATGTAAGAGGACTGTTACAGGAAGCAGAGGTTGGAAATTGCGTGCAGAAGGATCGTTAAAGAGAGCAGAGTTTTGAGACTGTGGTTTAGGACTGTTACCGAGAGTAGAGGTTAGAGACTGGGATGCAGAAGGACTCTTACAGAGAGCACAAGTTGGAGACTGAGGTGCAGAAGGATGGATACAGAGAACAGAGTTTGGATACTGGGGTTCAGACAGGCTGATACAGAAAGCAGAGATTGAAGATAGGGGTGTAGAAGAACCGAAACAGAAAGCAGAGGTTGGACACTGCGGTACAGAAGGACTGTTACAGAGAGCAGATCTCGGAGACTGGGGAGCAGAAAGACAGTTGCAGAGAGAATAGGTTGGAGAATGAGGTGCAGAAGGACTTTTACACCGAGCAGAGTTTGGAGACTGGAGTGCAGAAGGACTGTTACAGAGAGCAGGCTTTGGAGACTGGGTTCAGGTTGATCTTACTGAGAGCAGAGTTTGTAGACTGGGGTGCAAAAGGACTCTTACACAGAGCAGAGGTTAGAGACTGGGTTGCAGAAGTACTGTTATAGAGAGCAGAGGTTGGAGATTGTTGTGCAGAAGGACTGTTACACAGTGCAGAGTTTAAAGACTGGGTTGCAGAAGGATCAAATAAAGGGCAGAGATGGGAGACTGAGGTGCAGAAGGACTGTTACAGAGAGCAGAGGTAGGAGACTGGGGTGCAGAAGGGTCGTTGCAGAAAGCAGAGTTTTCAGACTGAGGTGCGGAATGAATGTTGCAGAGAGCAGATGTTAGAGACTGGCGTGCAGAAGGACTGTTGCAGAGAGCAGATGTTGGTAACTAGGGTCCAGAAAGACTGTTGTAGAAAATAGAGTTTGGAGACTGGGGTGCAAAAGGACTGTTGCAGAGAGCAGAGTTTGGAGACTGAGGTGCGGAAGTCCTGTTACAGAGAGAGGAGTTTGGAGACTCGGGTGCAGACAGTTTCAGAAATCAGAGGTTAAATACAGGGGTGCCTAAGGATCTTACAGAGCAGAATTTAGAGACTGAGTTGCAGAAGGACTGTTGCAGAGATCAGAGGTTAAAGAGTTAGGTGCAGAAGGACTTTTACAGCGAGAAGAGGTTGGAAACTGGGGTACAGAAGGAGTGATACAGAAAGCAGAGTTCGGAGTCTTTGGTGCAGAAAAACCGTTACAGAGAGCAGAGGTTGTATACTGCAGTACAGGAGGACTGTTACAGAGAGCAGTGCTTGAAGACTGTTGTGCAGAATTATTGTAGCAGGGAGCAGATGTTGGTAACTAGGGTGCAGAAGGACTGTTGCAGAGAGCAGATTTTGGAGACTGGGGTGCAGAATGACCCTTACGGAGAGCAGAGGTTGGAGACTCGGGTGCAAAAGGACTATGACAGAGAGCAGAGTTTGGAGAAAGGGGTGTAGGAAGATCTTACAGAGAGCAGAATTTGGAGACTGAGGTGCAGAAGGACCGTTGCAGAGATCAGAGGTT
The DNA here is from genome assembly GCF_052094955.1 of Ictidomys tridecemlineatus. NCBI lineage: Eukaryota > Metazoa > Chordata > Mammalia > Rodentia > Sciuridae > Ictidomys > Ictidomys tridecemlineatus. Next base: position 144,948 of record NW_027521664.1, on the reverse strand, counting down.
GGAGACTGGGGTGCAGTAGGATCATTGCAGAGAGCAAAGGTTGGAGACTGGGGTGCAGAAGGATCGTTGCATAGAGCAGAGAATGGAGAGTGGGGTGCAGAAGGCCTGCTATAGAGAGCATAGTTGTGTGACTGGAGTGAAGAAGGCCTGTTACAGAGAGGAAAGGTTGGAGAAAGGGGTGCAGAAAAACTGTTACAGAGAGCAGATTTTGGAGACTGGTTTGCTGAAGGAACTTACCGAGAGCAGATGTTTGGGACTGAGGTGCAGGTGGACTGTTACAGATAGCAGTTTTTGGAGACTGGGGTGCAGAGGAATCGTGGAGAGCAAAGGTTTCAGACTGAGGTGCAGAAGTACTGTTACAGAGAGAAGAGGTTGGAGACTGAGGTTTAGAAGGACTGTTACAGAGAGGAGTCTTTGGAGACTGGGGTGCAGAAGAATCGTGGAGAGCAAAGGTGTCAGACTGAGGTGCAGAAGTATTGTTACAGAGAGAAGAGTTTGGAGACTGAGGTGTAGAAGGACTGTTACAGAGAGCAGAGTTTGGAGACTGACGTGCAGAAGGACTGTTACAGAAAGCACAGGTTGAAGACTAAGGTGCAGAAGGATAAATACAAATAGCAGAGGTTGGAGACTCGGGTTCAGAAGAACTGATTCAAAAAGAAGAGTTTGGAGACTAGGTTGCAAAACGACCGTTACAGAGAGCAGAGGTTGGAAACTGCGGTCTGTTACAGAGAGCAGATCTCGGAGACTGGGGAGCAGAAGGACTGATGCAGAGGACAGAGGTTTGAAACTGGGGAGGAAAAGAAATTTTACAGAGAGCAGAGTTTGAAAACTGGAGTGCAGAAGGATCTTACAGAGAGCAGATGTTGGAGACTGTACTGATGAAGGACTTTTGCAGAGAGCAGATGTTTGAGACTGGGGTCCAGGAGGTTCCTTGCAGAGAGCAGACTTTGGAGACTTTGGTGCAGAAGGACTGTTGCAGAGAGCAGATGTTGGAGACTGGGGTGGAGAAGGACTGTTGCAGACAGCAGATTTTAGAGACTGGGGTGCAGAAGGATTGTTACAGAGAGCAGGGTTTGGAGACTGAGGTGCGGAAGGACTGTTACAGAGAGCAGCGTTTGTAATTGGGTTGAAGAAGGACTGTTACAGAGAGCAGCAGTTGGAGACTGGGGTTCAGATGGATGTTACAGAGAGCAGAGTTTGCAGACTGGGGTGCAAAAGGACAGTTGCAGAGAGCAGATGTTGTAGACTTGGGTTTAGAATAATCGTTTCAGAGAGAAGAGGTTGGAGACTGGGGAGCAGAAGGCCTATTACAGAGAGCAGAGGTTGGAGACTGAGGTGCAGAAGGACTGTTTCAGAGATGAGATGTTGGAGACTGGGGTTTCGTAGGATCGTTGCAGAGAGCAGAGGTTGGAGTCAGGCGTCCAGAATGATCATTGCATAGAGCAGTGTTTGGAGACTGGAGTGCAGAAGGCCTGTTACAGAGAGGAGAGTTTGGAGACTGGGGTGCAGAAAAAACTGTTATAGAGAGCAGTGTTTGGAGACTGGGTTTCTGAAGAATCTAACAGAGAGCAGTGGTTGGAGACTGAGCTTCAGGTGGACTGTTACAGAGAGGAGTGGTTGGAGACTGAGGTGCAGAAGGACAGTTACAGAGAACAGAGTTTGGAGACTTGGGTGTAGAAGGACTGTTACAGAGAGCATAGGTTGGAGACTGAAGTTCAGATTGATCTTACAGAGAGCAGAGTTCGGAGACTAGGGTTCAAAAGGACTGTTGCAGAAAGCAGATGTTAGAGACGGGGGTGAAGAAGATTCATTGCAGAGAAAAGAGGTTGGAGACTGGGGTGCAGAAGGCCTGTTACAGAGAGCAGAGGTTGCAGACTGGGTTGCAGAAGTCCTGTTACAGAGAGAATAATTTGGAGACTGTTGTGCATAAGGACAGGTACAAAGTGCAGAGTTTAAAGACTGGGTTGCAGAAGGATCTTACAGAGAGCAGAGTTGCGAGACTGAGGTGCTTAGGGACTGTTACAGAGAACCGAGGTAGGAGACAGGGGTGCAGAAGGATCGTTGCAAAGAGCAGAGATTTAAGACTGAGGTGCAGAAGAACTGTTGCAGAGAGCAGATGTTGGTAACTAGTGTGCATAAAGATTGTTGTAGAGAGAAGATGTTTGAGACTGGGGTTGAAAAGGACTGTTGCAGAGAGCAGAGGTTTGAGACTGAGGTGCAGAAGTCCTGTTACAGAGCGCAGAGGTTGGAGACTCGGGTGCAGAAGGACTGTTACAGAGAGCAGAGTTCGGAGACTGTGGTGCAGAAGGATTGTTACAGCGAGCAGAGGTTGGAGACTGGGGTCCATAAGTATCAGTGCAGAGAGAGTAGAGTTTGGAGACTGGGGTGCAGAAGGACTGTTTCAGAGAGTAGAGGTTTGAAACTGGGGTGGAGAAGGACTATTGCAGAGAGCAGAGGTTGGAGACTGGAGTGCAGAAGGACTGTTGCATAGAGCAGAGGTTTGAGTCTGATGTGCAGAAAGACTCTTACAGAGAGCAGTGTTTGGAGACTGGGGTGCAGAAGGATTGTGACAGAGACCAGAATTTGGAGACTGTGGTGCAGAAGGACTGTTGCAGAGATCAGAGGTTAAAGACTGCGGTGAAGTAGGATCATTTCAGAGAGCAGAGGTTGGAGACTGAGGTGCAGAAGGATCCTAGGAGAGAGCAGATTTTGAAGACTGGGGTGCAAAAGGCCTGCTACAGAGAGAAGAGTCTGGAGACTGGAGTGCAGAAGGCCTGTTACAGAGAGGAGAGGTGGGAGATTGGGGTGCAGAATGACAGTTATAGAGAGCAGAGTTTGGAGACTGGGTTGCTGAAGGTTCTTACAGCTAGCAGAGGTTGGAGACTGAGGTGCAGGTGGATTATCACAGAGAGCATGTTTGTAGACTGGGGTGCAGAAGGATCGTGAAGAGAGCAGAGGTGTCAGACTGAGGTTCAGTAGGACTGTTACAGAGAACAGAGGTTGGAGACTGAGGTGTAGAAGCACTGTTACAGAGAGCAGAGTTTGGAGACTGAGTTGCAGAAGGACTGTTACAGAAAGAAGAGGTTGGAAATTGGGGTGCAGATGGACCGTTACAGAGACCAGAGGTTGGAGACTTCCTTATCGAAAAACTGTTACAGAGAGCAGAGTTTGGAGACTGGGGTGCAGAAGGAATGTTACAGAAAGCACAGGTTGGAGACTGAAGTGCAGAAGGATAGATACAGAGAGCAGAGGATTGAGACTGAGGTTCAAAAGGACTGATACAGAAAGCAGAGTTTGGGGTGCTGAAAGACCGTTACAAAGAGCAGAGGTTGGAGACTGGGGAGCACAATGACTGTTGCAGAGGACAGAGGTTGGAGACTGGGGTGTCGCAGGACATGAGCAAAAGGCAGAAGTTAACGAATGGGGTGGAGAAAGAATGTTACAAAGAGCTGAGTTTGGAAAGTGGAGTTCAGAAGGATCTTACAGAGAGCAGAGTTTGAAGAATGTGGTGCAGAAAGATTTTTACAGAGAGCAGAGGTTGGAGACTGGGGTCCAGAAAGATCGGTGCAGAGAGAAGTGATTGGAGACTGAGGTGCAGAAGGACTTTTGCAGAAAGCAGAGGTTTGAAACTGGGTGCAGAAAGACTGTTGCAGAGAACAGAGGTTAGAGCCTGGAGTGCAGAAGGACTGTTGCAGAGAGCAGAGGTTGGAGTCTGATGTGCAGAAAGACTCTTACAGGGTGCAGAGTTTTGAGACTGGGGTGCAGAAAGACTATTACAGAGACCAGAGGTTGGAGACTGTGGTGCAGAAGTACTGATGCAGAGATCAGAGGTTAATGACTGCGGTACAGTAGGATCATTGCAGAGGGCAAAGGTTGGAGACTGGGGTGCAGAGAGATCCTTGGAGAGAGCAGATTTTGAATACTGGGGTGCAGAAGGCCTGCTACAGAGAGCAGAGTTTGGAGACTGAGGTTCAGAAAGACTGTTACAGAAACTAGAGGTTGGAAATTGGGGTGTATAAGAACCGTTACAGAGACCAGAGTTTGGAGACTACAGTATAGAAAAACTGTTACAGAGCTCACAGGTTGGAGACTGGGGTGCAAAATGACTGTTGCAGAAAGCAGAGTTTGGAGACTGGGGTCTAGAAGGATCGTTGCAGAGAGCAGAGTTTGGAGACTGGGGTGCAAAAGGACTGTTGCAGAGAGCAGAGGTTGGAAACTAGGGTGTACAAGGACTGTTGCAGAGAGCAGATGTTGGAGACTGGAGTGCAGATGGACTGTTACAAAGAGCAGAGTTTGGAGACTGGGGTGCAGAAGGCCTGTTACAGAGCAGAGGTTGAATACTAGGGTTTAGATGGATCTTACAGAGAGCAGAGTTCGAAGACTGGGGTGCAAATAAACTGTTGCAGAGAGCAGAGGTTGGAGACTGTGGTGAAGAAGGATCTTACAAAGAGCAGAGGTTTGAGACTGGCGTGCAGACGAACTGTTGCAAGAAGCAGAGGTTTGACACTACTGTGCAGAAGGATCGTTGCATAGAGAAGAGTTTGGATCCTGGGATGCAGAAGGCCTGTGGCAGAGAGCAGAGTTTGGAGACTGCGGTACAGAAGGACTGTTACAGAGAGCAGAGGTTGGATACTGGGGTGCAGATGGACTGTTACAGAGGACAGAGGTTGGAGACTGGGGTGCCGAAGGACCCTCGCAGAAAGCAGAGTTTAGAGACTGTGATGGAGAAGGAATGTTAGAGAGAGCAGATTTTGTAAACTGGAGTGCAGAAAGATCTTACAGAGAGCAGCGGTTGGAGACTATGGTGCATAAGGACTGTTGCAGAGAGTAGAGTTTGGAGACTAGGGTCTAGAGGATCGTTTCAGGGAGTAGAGGTTGGAGAGTGTGGTGCAGAAACACTGTTGCAGAGAGCAGAGTTGGGAGACAGGGGTTCAGAAGGATTGTTGCAGAGAGCAGAGGTGGGAGACTGGAGTGTAGAAGGACTGTTGCAGAGAGCAGAGATTGGAGACTGAGGTGCAGAAAGACTCTTAGAAATGGCAGAAGTTGCATACTGGAGTGCAGAAGGACTGATATAGAAAGCAGAGGTTTGAGTCTGGGGTGCAGAAAGACCGTTACAGAGAGCAGAGGTTGAAGACTGCAGTACAGAAAGACTTTTGCAGAGAGCAGTGTTGCAGACTGGGGTGCAGAAAGACTGTTACATAGAGCAGAGGTTGGATACTGAGGTGCACAAGTCCTGTTACATAGAGCAGAGGTTGGTGACTGTGGTGCAGATGGATCATTGCAAGGAGGAGACTTGGAGACAGGGGTTCAGAAGGATCTTACAGAGAGTAGAAGTTTGAGACTGAGGTGCAGAAAGACTGTTGCAAAGATGAGAGGTTGGATACTGGGATGAAGTAGGATCATTGCTGAGAGCAGAGGTTGGAGACTGGGGCGCAGAAGGACTCTTACATAGAGCACAGGTTGGAGACTGAGTTGCAGAAGGATAGATACAGAGAACAGAGGTTGGAGACTGGAGATAAGAAGTACTATAGTAGAGATCAGAGGTTAGAGAATGGGGTGCAGAAGTAAGTTTGCAGAGAGCAGAGGTTAGAAACAGCGGTGCAGAAGGACTGATAAAGAAAGCAGAGGTTTGAGACTGGGGTGCAGAAGGACTGTTACAGAGAGCAGAGGTTGAAGACTGCAGTAAAGAAGGACTGTAACAGAGAGCAGATATTGGAAACTGGGGAGCAGAAGAACTGTTGCAGAGAACAGATTTTGGAGACTGGGGAGCCGCAAGACCGGTGCAGAATCCAGAGGTTATAGACTGTGGTGGAAAAGGAATGTTCAGAGAGCAGAGTTTGAAAACTGGGATGCAGAAGGATTATACAGAGAGGTTGGAGACAGGGGTGCAGAGGAACTGTTGAGGAGAGCAGTGGTTGGATACTGAGGTGCAAAAAGACTGTTACAGAGAGTAGAGGTTGGAGATTGGGGTGCACAAGGCTTGCTACAGACAGCAGAAGTGGGAATCTGGCGTGCAGAATAACTAATACAGAGAGCAGAGTTTTTAGACAAGGTTGCAGAAGGATCAAAGAGAGAGCAGAGAATGTAAACCTAGGTGAAGCAGGAATGTTACAGAGAGCAGAGTTTGGAGACTGGGGTGCAGAAGGCATGTTACGGAGAGGAGAGTTTGGAAAAGGGGTGCAGAAGGACTGCTAGAAAGGGCAGAGTTGGAAGAATGGGTTGCAGAAGGATCTTAAAGAGAGCAGATGTTGGAGTCTGGGGTGCAGAAGGATTGTTGCAAAGAGAAAAATTTTCAGACTGAGGTGAAGAAGGACTGTTGCAGAGAGCAGATGTTGGAGACTGGGGTGCAGAAGGATCATTGCAGAGAGCAGAAGTTGGAGAATGGGGTGCAGAAGAACTGCTACAGAGAGCAGAGTTTAGAAACTGGGGTGCAGAATGCCTGTTCCGGAGGGCAGAGTTTTGAGACTGGGGTGCAAAAGGACTGTTACAGAGCACAGAGTTTTGAGACTGGGTTTTAAAGAATCTTACAGAGAGCAGAGGTTTGAGAGTGAGGTGCAGAAGGACTGATACAGAGAGCAGAGTTTGGAAACTGGGGTGCAGAAGGTCTTTTACAGAGAGCAGAGTGTGGAGACTGGGTTGCAGAAGGATCTTACATAGAGCAGAGTTTGGAGACTGAGGTGTAGAAGCACTGTAACAGAGAGTAGCGGTTGGAGACTCAGGTGCAGAAGGACCATTGCAGAGAGAAGAGGTTGTAGACGGAGGTGCAGAAGGCTTGTTAGAGAGAGAAGAGGTTGAAGACTTGGGTCTAGAAGGACTGTAGCAGAGAGCAAAGGTTGGAGACTAAGGTGCAGAGGGACAGCTACACAGAGCACAGGTATGAGACTGGGGTGCAGAAGAACTGATAAAGAAAGCAGAGGTTGGAGACTCTGGTGTAGAAGTACCCTTACAGAGAGCAGATGTTGGAGAATGCAGTACAGAAAGACTGTTATAGAGAGCAGAGGTTGGAGACTAGGGTGCAAAAGGACTGTTGCAGAGAGCATCAGATAAAGACTGGGGTGCAGTAGTACTGTTGCAGAGAGATGAGGTTGCAGACTGACTTGCAGAAGGACTTTTACAGAGGGAAGAGTTTTGAGACTGTTGTTCAAAACGACAGATACAGGAAGCAGAAGTTGGATACTGGGGTGCATATGGACCCTTACGGAGAACAGCAGATGGAGACTGCGGTAGACAAGGACGGTTATAGAGAGCAGAGGTTGGAGACTGGGGTGAAAAAGAACTTATGTAGAAACCAGATGTTGGAGACTGGGGTGCTGAAGGATCATTGGGGCGAGCAGTGTATGGAGACTGGTGTGTAGAAGGACTGTTCCAGGGAGCAGAGTTTGCAGACTGGTGTGTAGAAGGACTGTTTCAGAGAGCAGATGTTGGAGACTTGGGTGCAAAAGGACTGTTGCATAGAGCAGAGTTTGGAGACTGAGGTATAGAAGGACTGTTAAAGAGAGCAGAGGTTTGAGACTGGGGTTCAGGAGGATTATTGCAGAGAGCAGATTTTCAGACTGAGGTACAAGAGAACTGTTGCAGAGAGCAGATTATGGAGACTGGGGTTCAGAAGGACTGTTGCAGGGAGCAGAGGTTTGAGACTAGGGTGCAGAAGGATCGTTGCAGAGAGCAGAGGTTGGAGACTGGGGTGCAGAAGGACGGTTGCGGAAAGCAGATTTTGGAAACTGAGGTGAAGAAGGACTTTTAAGAGAGCAGTGGTTGGAGACTGGGGTGTAGAAGGACCGATACAGAAAGCAGAGTTTGGAGACTGGGGTCAGAAGGATTGTTGCAGAGAGCAGAGTTTGGTACTGGGGTGGAGAAGGACTGTTGCAGAGAGCAGATGTTGGAGACGGGTGCAGAAGGATCGTTGGTGCGAGCAGAGTATAGAGACAGAGGTGTAGAAAGACTGCTGCAGAGAACAGAGGTTGCAGTCTGAGGTGTAGAAGGAACATTGCAGAAAGCAGAGGTTGGAGACTGGGTTTCAGAAGGATCCTACAGAGAGCAGAGTTTGGACACTGAGGTGCAGAAGTACTGTTGCTGAAGCAGAGGTTGGAGATTGGAGCGCAGAAGTACTTTTGCAGAGAACAGAGGTTAGATTCTGAGGTGCAGAAAGACTTTTACAGAGAGCAGAGGTTGGAGACTGGTGTGCAGAATGAGACAAATAACGCAGAGTTTGGAGACTCGAGTGTAGAAGGACTGTTACAGAGAGCAGAGGTTGGAGACTGCAGTAGAGAAGGACTGTTACAGAGAGCAGAGGTTGAAGACTGGGGTGCAGAGGGATTGTTGCTGTAAGCAGAAGTTGCAGAGTGAGGTGCAGAAGGACTGTTAGAGAGAGCAGAGTTTGGAGACTCTGGTGCAGAAGGACTGATACAGAAAGCAGAGGTTGAAGACTGGGGTGTAGAAGGACTGTTTAAGAGAGTAGAGTTTGGAGACTGCGTTGGAGAAGGACTGTTGCAGACAGCAAATGTTGGAGACTGAGGTGCAGAAGGAATGTTGCAGAGAGCAAAAATTAGAGACTGGGGTGCATATGGACTATTGCTGAGAGAAGAGGTTGCAGACTGAGGTGCAGAAAGCCTAATACAGAAAGCAGAATTTCGAGAATGTGGTGCAAAAGGACTGATACAGAAAACAGAGTTTTGAGAATGTGGTGCAGAAGGACCCTTAGAGAGAACAGAGTTTGAAGACTGCAGTACAGAAGGACTGTTACAGAGAGCAGAGGTTTTAGACTGGGGTGCAGAATAACTATTGTAGCAATCAGAATTTGAAGACTGGGGTGCAGAAGGACCATTGCAGAAAGCAGAGGTTGGAGACTGGGTTTCAGAAAGATCTTACAGAGAGCAGAGTTTGGACATAGAAGTGCATAAGGACTGTTGCAGAGTGCAGAGGTTGGAGATTGGGGCGCAGTAGGACTGTTGCAGAGAACAGATGTTGGAGTCTGAGGTACAGAAGGACTGTTACAGAGAGCAGAGGTTGGAGACTGGGGTGCAGAATGACTGATACATAATGCAGAGTGTAGAGAATCGGGTGCAGAAGGACCGTTACAAAGAGCAGAGGTTAGAGAATGGGTTGGAGAAGAACCCTTACAGAGAACAGAGGTTGAAGACTGCAGTACAGAAGAACTGTTGTTGAGAACAAGGCTGGAGACTCGGGTGCAGAGAGACCATTGCAGAGAGCAGTGGTTGGAGACTGCATTACAGAAGGACTGTTACAAAGAGTAGAGGATGGAGACTGGGGTGGAGAAGAACTGTTGCAAAGAGCAGAGATTGCAGAGAGAGGTGCAGAAAGACTGTTACACAGAGCAGATTTGGAGACTGTGGTGCAGAAGGACTGATACAGAAAGCAGAGGTTGGAGACTGGGGTGAAGAAGGACCCTTACAGAGAACAGAGGTTGAAGACTGTTGTACAGAAGAAGTGTTTTTGAGAACAAAGTTGGAGACTGGGGTGCAGAGAAACCATAGGAGAGAGCAGAGGTTGGAGACTGGGGTACATAATGATCTTACAGAGAGCCAAATTTGGAGACTGGGTTGCAGAAAGACTGTTGCAGAATAGACGTTGGAGACTGGGGTGCAGAAGGACTGTTCCAGAGAGCAGAGGTTGGAAACTGGGGTGGTGAAGAAGTGATAAAGAAAGCAGAGTGTGGAGACTGGGGTGCAGAAGGACCTTTACAGAGAGCAGAAGTTGGACACTGGGGTGCAGAATGACTTATGCAAAGAGCAGAGGTTGAAGACTTGGGTGGAGAAGGAATGTTGTAGAGAGCAGATGTTGGAGACTAAGGTGCAGAAGGACTGTTACAGAGAGCAGAGGTTGAAGCCTGGGATGCAGAAGGACTGATACATAAAGTAGAGTTTGGAGACTGGGTTGCAGAAGGACCGTTACAGTGAGAAGAGTTTGGAAACTGCAGTACAGGAGGACTGTTACAGAGAGTAGAGGTAGGAGAATAGGGTGGAGAAGGACTGTTGAAGAGATCAGATGTTGAAGACTTGGGTGCAGAAGGACTGTTGCAGAGAGAAGGTTGGAAACTGGGGTGCAGAAGAACTGTTGCAAGGAGGAGAGGTTCGAGATTTGGGTGCAGAGACTGTTGCAGAGAGCAGATGTTGGAGACTGGGGTGGAGAAAGTCTTTTGCAGAGAGAAGAATTTGGAGACTGAGGTGCAGAAGGACTGTTACAGAGAGCAGAGGTTAGAGACTTGAGTGCAGAAGGACTGATACAGAAAGTAGAGTTTGGAGACTGCGGTGCAGAAGTACCGTTACAGAGAGGAGAGGATGGAGACTGGGGTGCAGAATAACTGTTGTAGAGAACAGAGGTTGGAGACTGAGAAGCAGAAAGCAGAGTTTTTAGACTGGGTTTCAAAGGATCTTACAGAGAGCAGAGGTTGGAGTCTGAGGTGCAGAAGAATGTTACAGAGAGCAAAGTTTGGAGACTGGGTTTTAGAAAAACTGATACAGAAAGCAGAGTTTGAAGACTGGGGTGCAGAAGGACCATTACAGAGAGCAGAGGTTTGAGACTGCAGTACAGAAGGTCTGTTGCAAAGAGAAGATTTTGGAGACTGGGTTTCAGAAGGTGTTTTGCAGAGAGCAGAGTTTTAAGAATGGGTTGCAGAAGGATCTTACAGAGAGCAGATTTTTGAGACTGAGGTGTAGAAGGATCTTACAGAGAGCAGATTTTGGAGACTGAGGTGCAGAAGGACTGTTGCAGAGAGCAGAGTTTGGAGACTTAGGTGCAGAAGGACTTTTACAAATAGCAGCGGTCGGAAACTGGGATGCAGAAAAAGCATTGCAGAGAGCAGAAGTTGGAACCTGGGGGGAATAAGGATCGTTGCAGAGAGCAGATGTTAGACACTGGGGTGCAGAAGGACTGTTACACAGAGCAGAGTTTTAAGAATGGGTTGCAGAATGATCTTACATAGAGCAGATTTTGGAGACTGAGGTGTAGAAGGACTTTTACAGAGAGTAGAGGTTGGAGACTTAGAAGCAGAAGGACTGTTGTAGAGAGCAGAGGTTGGAGACTGAGGTCCAGAATGATTGTTACAGAGATCAGAGGGTGTAGACTGGAATGCAGAAGGAGTGTTACTGAGAGCAAAGTTTGGAGATTGGAGTGCAGAAAAACTGTTACAGAGAGCAGAGGTTGGAGACTGGGGTGGAGAAGGACTGTTGCAGAGAGAAGAGTTTTGCGACTTAGGAGCAGAAGAACTGTTGTAGAAAGCAGAGGTTGGAGACTGAGGTCCAGAAGGATTGCTACAGAGATCAGAGGGTGGAGACTGGGGTGCAGAAGGAGTGTAACAGAGAGCAGAGTTTGGAGATTGGGGTGCAGAAAAATTGTTACCGAGAGCAGAAGTTGGGGACTGGGGTGCAGAAGGACTGTTTAAGAGAGCAGAGTTTGGAGACTTAGGTGCAGAAGGACTGTTACAAAGAGCAGTGGTCGGAAACTGGGGTACAGAAAGACCGTTGCAGAGAGCAGAAGTTGGAACCTGGGGAGAATAAGGATCGTTGCATAGAGCAGATGTTGGACACTATGGTGCATAAAGACTGTTACAGAGAGCAGAGTTTTTAGAATGGGTTGCAGAAGGATCTTACAGAGAGCAGATTTTGGATACTGAGGTGCAGAAGGACTTTTACAGAGAGGAGAAGTTGGGGACTTAGGAGCAGAAAGACTGTTGTAGAGAGAAGAAGGTTACAGACTGAGGTCCAGAATGATTGTTACAGTGATCAGAGGGTGGAGATTGGGGTGCAGAAGGAGTGTTACTGAGAGCGGAGTTTGAAGATTGGGGTGCAGAAAAACTGTTACCGAGATAAGAGTTTGGAGACTGGGGTGCAGAAAGATTGTTGCAGAGAGCAGTGGTTTGAGACTGGGGTGTAGAAGGACTGTTGCAGAGAGAAGAGGATGGAGACTGGGGTGCAGAAGGACTGTTGCAGAGAGCGGAGATTGGAGACTGAGTTGCAGAAGGACTGTCACAGAGAGCAGAGGCTGGAGACTGGGGTGCATAATAACTGATATGAAAAGTAGAGTTTGGAGACTGAGGTGCAGAAGGACCGTTACAGACAGCAGAGGTTGGAGACTGCAGTACAGAAGAACTGTTACAGAGAGCAAAGTATGGAGCCTGGGTTGCAAAAGGACTGTTGCAGAGAACAGAGGTTGAAAACTTGGGTGCAGAACGGCTGTCACAGAGAGCAGATGTTGGAGACTGAGTTTCAGAAGGATTGTTACAGAGAACAGAGGTTGAAAACTGAGGTGCAGAATGATCGTTGCAGAGATCAGAGGTTGGAGACTGGGGTGGAGAAGGCCTGTTACAGAGAGCAGAATTTGGAGACTTGGGTGCAGAAGGTTTGTTACAGAGAGCAGAGGTTGAAGACTTGGGTGCAGAAGGATTGTTATAGATAGCACAGTTTGGAGACTGGGGTGTAGAAGGATCAATGCAGAGAGCAGAGCTTTCAGACTGATTCTTAGAAGGACTGTTACAGAGAGGAGAGGTTTGAGTCTGAGGTCCAGAATGACTGTTATAGAAAGCAGAAGTTGGTAATTGGAGTGCAGATGGACCGTTACAAAGAGGAGAGCTTGGAGACTGCGATACAAAAGGACTATTACAGAGAGCAGAGGTTGGAGACTGGGGTTAAGAAGGACCGTTACAGAGAGAAGAGTTTGGAGACTGAGGTAAAGGAAAATCGTTGCAGAGAGAAGAGGTTGGAGACTGGGGTGGAGAAGTACTGTTATAGACAGCAGAGGTTGGAGACTGAGGTGCAGAAGGATCGTTTCAGAGAGTAGAGGTTGGAGACTGGGGTGCAGAAAGACCGTTACAGATTGCAGAGGTTGGATACTGAGTTGCAGAAAGTCTTTTACAGAGAGGAAAGGTGGGAGAATGGGGTGTCAAAGGATTCTTACAGAGAACAGAGAATGGAAACTGGGGTGCAGAAGGAGTGCTACAGAGAGCAGAGTTTGGAGATTGGGGTTCAGAAGAACTGTTACAGAGAGCAGAGTTTGGAGACTGTGGTGCAGAAGGCCTGTTACAGAGAGCAGAGTTTGGAGATGCGGTGCAGAAGGATCGTTAATGAGAGCAGAGGTTGGAGACTGAGGTTCAGAAGGATTGTTACAGATAGCAGATTTTTGAAACTGATGTTCAGAAGGACTGTTACAGAGATCAGAGCTTGGAGTATTGGGTGCAAAAAAACTGTTGTAGAGAGAAGAGTTTGAAGATTGGGGTGCAGAAGGATCGTTGCAGAGAGCAGAGGTTGGAGACTGAGGTGCAGAAGGATCGCTAAAGAGAGCAGAGTTTGGAGACCAGGGTGCAGTAGGATAGTTACAGAGAGCACATGTTGGAGACTGGGATGTAGAAGATATGTTGCAGAGTGCAGAGGTTGGAGACTGGGATGCAGAAGTACTGTAGCAGAGAGCAGATGTTGGAGACTTGGGTGTAGAAAGACTGTTGCAGAGAGCAGACGTTGAAGACTGGGATGCAGAAGGATCCTTGCACAGAGCAGAGGTTGGAGACTGGGGTGCAGAAGGAGTGTTACAGAGAGCAGAGTTTAGAGATTGGAGTTCAGAAGAACTGCTACAGAGAGCAAAGTTTGGAGCCTGGGGTGCAGAAGGACTGTTGCAGAGAACAGAGTTTGAAAACTGGGGTGCAGAAGGGCTGTCACAGAGAGAAGAGGTTGGAGGCTGAGTTGCAGAAGGATTGTTACAGAGAGCAGAGGTTGAAAACTGAGGTGCAGAACGATCGATGCAGAGAGCAGAGGTTGGAGACTGGGCTGGAGAAGGACTGTTGCATAGAGCAGAGGTTGGAGACTGAGGTGCAGAAAAATCGTTGCAGAGAGAGAAGGTTGGAGACTGGGGTGCAAAAGGCCTGTTACAGAGAGCAGAATTTCGAGACTGGGGTGCAGAAGGTTTATTACAGCTAGCACAGTTTGGAGACTGGGGTGCAGAATGATCGATGCAGAGAGTAGAGGTTTCAGACTGAGGCTTAGAAAGACTTATACAGAGAACAGAGTTTAAAATCTGAGTTTCAGAAGGACTGTAACAGAAAGCAGAGGTTGGCAATTCGTGTGTAGAAGGACCATTATAGAGAGAAGAGGTTGGAGTCTGCGGTAAAGAAGGACTTTTACAGAGAGCAGAGTTTCGAGACTGGGGTGCAGAAGGACCGTTGCAGAGAGCAGATGTTGGACAATGGGGTGGAGAAGGACTGTTACAATGAGCAGACGTTGGAGACTGAGGTGAAGAAGGATTGTTACAGAGAGCAGAGGTGGAGACTAAGGGGCAGAAGGACCATTACAGAGAGCAAAGGTTGGAGAATGAGGTGCAGAAGAACTTTTACAGAGAGCAGAGTTTGGATACTGGGATTCAGAAGGACTGTTGCAGAGAGCAGAGTTTGGAGACTGGGATGAAAAAGGATCTTCCAGAGAGCAGAGTCGGGAGACTGGTGTGCAGAAGGACTGTTGCAGAGAGCAGAGTTTGGAGACCGAGGTGCAGAAGGATCGTTGCAGAGAGAAGATGTTGAATACTGGGGTGGAGAAAGACTGTTACAGACAGCAGAGGTTGGAGACTGAGGTGCAGAAGGATCGTTTCAGAGAGTAGAGGTTGGAGACTGGGGTGCAGAAAGACCGTTACAGATTGCAGAGTTTGGATACTGAGGTGCAGAAAGTCTTTTACAAAGAGGAGAGTTTGGAGACTGGGGTGTCAAAGGATTCTTACAGAGAGCAGAGGATGGAGACTGGGGTGCAGAAGGAGTGTTACAAAGATCAGAGTTTTGAGATTGGGGTTCAGAAGAACTGTTACAGACAGCAGAGTTTGGAGACGATGGTGCAGAAGGCCTGTTACAGAGAGCAGAGTTTGGCGATGCAGTGCAGAAGGATCGTTACAGAGAGCAGAGGTTGGAGACTGAGGTTCAGAAGGATTGTTACAGATAGCAGACTTTTGACACTGATGTGCAGAAGGACTGTTACAGAGAGCAGAGCTTGGAGTACGGGGTGAAAAAGGACTGTTGTAGAGAGAAGAGTTTGAAGACTGGGGTGCAGAAGGATCGTTGCAGAGAGCAGAGGTTGAAGACTGAGGTGCAAAGGATCGCTAAAGAGAGCAGAGTTTGGAGACCAGGGTGCTGTAGGATAGTTACAGAGAGCACAGGTTGGAGACTGGGGTGCAGAAGAAATGTTGCAGAGTGCAGAGGTTGGAGACTGGAATGCAGAAGTACTGTAGAAGAGAGCAGAGGTTGGAGACGTGGGCATAGAAGGACTGTTGCAGAGAGCAGAGGTTGAAGACTGGTGTGTAGAAGGACTGTTGCAGAGAGCAGAGGTTGGAGACTGGGGTGCAAAGGACTGTTGTAGAGAGCAGATGTTGGAGAGTGAGGTGCAGTAGGACTGTTACAGAGAGCAGAGGTTTTACACTGGGGTGCAGAATAACTGATACGGAAAGCAGAGTTTGTAGTCTAGGGTATAGAAGGACTGTTACAGAGAACAGATTTTGTATCCTGGGGTGCAGAAGGACTGTTGCGGAGAACAGAAGTTGGAGACAGGGGTGCAGAAGGGCCGTTGCAGAGAAATGAGGTTGGAGACTGAGGGGCAGAAGGCCTGTTACACAGAGCAGAGTTTGGACACTGGGTTGCAGAAGATCTGTTACAGAGAGCAGAGGTTGAAGACTTGGGTGCAGAAGGATTGTTATAGATAGCACAGTTTGGAGACTGGGGTGTAGAAGGATCGATGCAGAGAGCAGAGCTTTCAGACTGATTCTTAGAAGGACTGTTACAGAGAGGAGAGGTTTGAGTCTGAGGTCCAGAAGGACTGTTATAGAAAGCAGAGGTTGGTAATTGGGGTGCAGATTGACCGTTACAAAGAGAAGAGGTTGAAGACTGCGATACAAAAGAACTATTACAGAGAGCAGAAGTTGGAGACTGGGTAGAAGAAGGATCGTTGCAGGGAGCAGATGTTGGAGACTGGGGTGCAGAAGCACTGTTAGAGAGAGCAGAGGATGGAGACTGAGTTGCAGAAGGACAGTTACAGAGAGCACAGGTTGGAGAGTGGGGTGCAGAATAAATGTTGGAGAGAGCAGAGTTTGGAGACTTGGGTGCATAAGGACTGATACAGAGAGCAGAGGTTCGAGACTGGGTTGCAGAAGTATCGCTGCAGAGATCAGAGGTTGGAAACTAAGGTGCAGAAGGATCGTTACACAGAGCAGAGTTTGGTTCCTGGGGTGTAAAAGGACTGCGGCAGAGAACAGAGGTTGGAGACTGAGGTGAAAAAGGACTGATACACAGAGCAGAGTTTGGAGACTGGGGTGCAGAAGAACTGATACACAAAGCAGAGGTTGGAGACTGGGGTTAAGAAGGACCGTTACAAAGAGAAGAGTTTGGAAACTCCAGAAGAGAAGGACTTTTACAGAGAGCAAAGTTTGGAGACCGTGATGCAGAAGGACTGTTGCAGAGAACAGAGGGTGGAGACTGGGGTGCAGAAGGATTCTTACAGAGAGCAGAGTTTGGAGACTGGGTTGCAGAAGGACCGTTGCAGCGAGGAGATGTTGGAGACTTGGGTGCAGAAGGACTTTTAGAGAGAGCAGAGTTTGGAGACTGAGGTGCAGAAAGATCGTTTCAGAGAGTAGAATTTGGAGACTGGGGTGTGGAAGGACCGTTACAGATTGCAGAGGTTGGCAACTGAGGTGCAGAAGGACTTTTACAGAGAGCATATTTTGGATACTGAAGTGCAGAAGGACTGTTACAGAGAGCAGAGTTTGGAGACTGAGATGCAGAAGGATTGTTATAGAGAGCAGAGGTTTTAGATTGAAGTGCACAAGGACTCCTACAGAGAACAGAGGTTGGAGACTGGGGTGCAAAATGATCATTGCCGATAGTAGAGGTTGGAGACTGAGGGGCAGAAGTATCGTTGCAGAGAGCAGTGGTTTCAGACTGTGATGCAGAAAGATCGTTACAGAGAGCAGAGGTTGCAGACTGGGGTGCAGAAGGACAGTTACAGAGAGCACAGATGGAGACTGGGGTGCAGAAGAAATGTTGCAGAGAGCAGAAGTTTGAGACTGGGGTGCAGAAGGTCTGTTACTGAGAGCCGATGTTTGAGACTGGGGTAAAGAAGAACTGATACAGAAAGCTGACGTTGGATACTGGGGTGCAGAAAGACCGTTACAGAGAGCAGAGGTTGCAGACTGCAGTACAGAAGGACTGTTACAGAGAGCAGAGTTTGGAGACTTAGGTGCAGAAGGACTGATGCAGAGAACAGAGGTTGGTGACTGGGGTGCAGAAGAACCGTTGCAGAGAGCAGAGTTTGGAGACTGAGGTGCAGAAGGATTTTTATTGACAGCAGAGGTTGGAGACTTGGGTGCAAAAGTACTGTTGTTGAGAGCAGAGGATGGAGAATGAGGTGAAGAAGAATCATTGCAGAGAGAAGAGGTTGAAGACTGGGTTGCAGAAAGCCTGTTACAGAGTGCAGAGTTTGAAGAGTGGGGTGCAGAAGGTCTGTTACAGAGAGCAGAGTTTTGAGCCTGGGGTGCAGAAGCACTGTTACATATAGCACAGTTTCGAGACTGGGTTGCAGAAGGATTTTATAGAGAGCATTTTGGAGTCTGAGGTTCAGAACTTTTGTTACAGAGAGCAATGTTTGGAAACTGGGGTGCAGAACGATTGGTGCAGAGAGCAGAGTTTTCAAACTGAGGTGCAGAAGGACTGTTGCACAGAGCAGATATTGGATCCTGGGGTGCTGAAGGATTGTTGAAGAGAGCACAGGTTTGAGACTGGGGTGCAGAAGGCCTGTTACAGAAAGCAGAGTTTGAAGACTGGGGTGCAGAAGGCCTGTTAAAGAGACCAGAGTTTGGAGACTGGGGTGCAGAAGAAACCTTACAGAGAAGAGAGGTTGAAGACTTCCGTATCGAAGAACTGTTGTAGAGAACAAGGTTGGAGACTGGGGTGCATATGGACCATTGCAGAGAGTAGACGTTAGAGACTGTGGTGCAGAAGGAATGTTACCGAGAGAAGAGTTGGAAAGTAGAGTGCAGAAGAATCTTCCAGTGAAAAAAGTTTGGAGACTAGAGTGAAGAAGGATTGTTGCAGAGAGCAGACATTGGAGACTTGGGTGCAAAAAAATCATTACAGAGAGCAGAGGATGGAGACTGTGGGTGCCGAAGGACTGTTACAGAGAGCAGAGGTTGGAGAGTTGGGTGAAGAAGGACTCTTACAGAAAGCAGAGTTTGGAGTTTGGGTTCAGAAGTACTGTTACAGAAAGCAGAGTTTGGAGACTCGTTTTCAGAAGAATTTTAAAGAGAGCAGAGTTTTGAGACTGCAGTACAGAAGGACTGTTACAGAGAGCAGACGTTGGAGACTGGGGAGCAGAAAAACTGTTGCAGAGGAAAGAGGTTTGAGACTGGGGTGCAGCTCGACCATTGCAGAAAGCATAGTTTGGAGACTGGGGTAGAGAAGGCATGATACAGAGAGAAGAGTTTGGATTCTGGGGTGCAGTAAGATCTTACAGAGAGAAGAGGCTGGAGACTGATGTGCAGTAGGCTCTTCCAGAGAGCAGAGTTTAGAGACTGGGGTGCAGAAGGACTGATAGAGAAAGCAGAGATTGGAATTTGTGGTGAAGAAAGAAGGTTACAGAGAGCAGAGGTTTGAATGCAGTACAGAATGTCTTTTACAGAGAGCAGTGGTTGGAGTCTGGGGTGCAAAATGACTGTTGCAGAGATCAGATGTTGCTAACTAGGGTGCAGAAAGACTGTTGCAGAGAGCAGAGGTTGGAGACTGGGGTCCAGAAGGACTGATACAGAAAGCAGAGTGTGGAGACTGGGGTGCAGAAGGACTCTTACAGAGAGCAGATGTTGGACACTAGGTTGCAGAAGGACTGTTAAAGAGAGCAGAGTTTAGATACTGGGGTGCAGTAGGACTGTTGCAGAGAGCAGAAGTTGGAGACTAGGATGGAGAAGAATTGTTGCAGAGAGAAGAGTTTGGAGACTTGGGTGCAGAAGGACTGTTGCAGAGAGCAGAGTTTGAAGACAGGTGTGAAGAAGGAATTTGCAGAGAGCAAAGTTTGGAGACTGAGGTGCAGAAGGAATATTAAAGAGAGCAGTAGTAGAAGACTGGGGTGCAGAAAGATTGTTACAGGGAGCAGAGGTTGGAGACTGGGGTGCAGAAGGTCTGTTGCCGAGAGCAGAGGTGAGGTTTGAATCTAAGGTGCAGAAGGACTGTTACAAAGAGTATAGTTTCGAGACTGGGTTTCAGAATTCCTGTTACAGAGAGCAGTGGTTGGAAACTGTTTTTCTGAAGGACTGTTACAGAGAGCAGAGTTTGGATACTGGGTTGCAGAAGGGTCTTACAGAGAGCAGAGGTAGGAGGCTGAGGTGCAAAGGATCATTGCAGAGAGCAGAGTTTTCAGACTTAGTTGCAGAAAGACCGTTTCATAGAGCAGATGTTGGAGACTGGGGTGCAGATGGACTGATGCAGAGAGCAGAGGATGGAGACTGGGGTTAAGAAGGATCTTTGCAGGGAGCAGAGTTTGGAGACTGGTGTGCAGAAGGAATGTTACAGAGAGCAGAGTTTGGAGACTGGGTTGGAGAAAAATTTTACAGAGAGCAGAGGTTGGATAATGAGGTTCAGAAGGAGTGTTAAATAGAGTAGAAGTTGTAGACTGAGGTGCAGAAGGACCATTGCAGAGAACAGAGTTTGGTGACTGAGATGCAGAAGGATTGTTACAGAGAGCAGAGGATGAAGACTGGGTTGCAAAAGTACTTTTGCAGGGAGCAGAGGTTGGAGACTGTTACAGAGAGCAGAGTTTGGAGACTGGGTTGGAGAAGGATTCTACAGAGAGCAGAGTTTGGAGAATGAGGTGCAGAAGGAGTTTTAAAGAGAGTAGAATTTGTAGACTGAGGTGCAGAAAGACTGTTGCAGAAAACAGCATTTGGAGACTGAGATGCAGAAGGATTGTTACAGAAAGCAGAGAATTATGACTGCGTTGCAGAAGTACTTTTGCAGGAAGCAGAGGTTGGAGACTGGGGTGCAGAAAGATTATTACAGAGAGCAGAGTTTGGAGACTGGGGTGCAGAAGGACCGTTGCAGCGAGCAAATGTCGGAGACTGGGGTGCAGAAGAACTGTTAGAGAGAGCAGATTTTGAAGTCTGAGGTGAAGAAGGATCGTTTCAGAGAGTAGAATTTGGAGACTGGGGTGGAGAAGGACCGTTACAGATTGCAGAGGTTGGAGACTGAGGTGCAGAAGGACTGTTGCACAGAGCAGAGGTTGGAGACTGAAGTGCAGAAGGATCATTGCAGAGAGAAAAGGTTGGAGACTGGGGTGAAGAAGGCCTGTTACAGAGAGCAGAATTTGGAGACTGGGGTGCAGAAGACCTGTTACAGAGAGCAGATTTTTGAGACTGGGGTGCAAAAGGATTGTTACAGATAGCACAGTTTGGAGACTGGGGTGCAGAAGGATCATTGCAGAGAGCAGAGGTTTCAGACTGAGGCTTAGAAGGACTTATACAGAGAACAGATTTTGGAATCTGAGGTTCAGAAGGACTGTAACAGAAATCAGAGGTTGGCAATTCGCGTGTAGAAGGACCGTTATAGAGAGAAAAGGTTGGAGACTGTGGTACAGAAGGACTGTTACAGAGAGCAGAGTTTGGAGAGTGGGGTGCAGAAGAACCGTTGCAGAGAGCAGATGTTGGACACTGGGGTGGAGAAAGACTGTTACAAAGATCAGACGTTGGAGACTGAGGTGCAGAAGGATTGTTACAGAGAGCAGAGCTGGAGACTTGGGGGCAGAAGGACCATTACAGAGAGGAAAGGTTGGAGACTGAGGTGCAGAAGAACTTTTACAGAAAGCAGAGTTTGGATACTGGGGTGCAGACGGACTGTTGCAGAGAATAGAGTTTGGAGACTGGGATGAAAAAGGATCTTCCAGAGAGCAGAGCCTGGAGACTGGTGTGCAGAAGGACTGTTGCAGAGAGCAGAGTTAGGAGACTGAGTTTCAGAAAGATCGTTGCAGAGAGAAGACGTTGGAGACTGGGGTGGAGAAGGACCGTTACAGGCAGCAGAGGTTGGAGACTGAGGTGCAGAAGGATCATTTCAGAGAGTAGAGGTTGGAGAATGGGGTGTCAAAGGATTCTTACAGAGAACAGAGGATGGAAACTGGGGTGCAGAAGGAGTGTTACAGAGATCAGAGTTTTGAGATTGGGGTTCAGAAGAAATGTTACAGAGTGCAGAGTTTGGAGACTGTGGTGCAGAAGGCCTGTTACAGAGAGCAGAGTTTGGAGATGCGGTGCAGAAGGATCGTTACAGAGAGCAAAGGTTGGAGACTGAGGTTCAGAAGGATTGTTACAGATAGCAGATTTTTGAAACTGATGTTCAGAAGGACTGTTACAGAGAGCAGAGCTTGGAGTATGGGGTGCAAAAAAACTGTTGTAGAGAGAAGAGTTTGAAGACTTGGGTGCAGAAGGATCGTTGCATGGAGCAGAGGTTGGAGACTGAGGTTCAGAGGATCGCTAGAGAGAGCAGAATTTCGAGACCAGGGTGCAGTACATAGTTACAGAGAGCACAGGTTGGAGACTGGGGTGCAGAAGAAATGTTGCAGAGTGCAGAGGTTGGAGACTGGAATGCAGAAGTACTGTAGAAGAGAGCAGAGGTTGGAGATGTGGGCGTAGAAGGACTGTTGCAGAGATCAGACTTTGAAGACTGGGATGCAGAAGAATCCTTGAACAGAGCAGAGGTTGGAGACTGGGGTGCAGAATAGGTGTTACAGAGAGCAGAGTTTAGAGATTGGGGTTTAAAAGAACTGTTACAGAGAGCAATGTTTGGAGCCTGGGGTGCAGAAGGACTGTTGCAGAGAACAGAGTTTGAAAACTGTGGTTCAGAAAGGCTGTCACAGAGAGCAGAGGTTGGAGACTGAGTTGCAGAAAGATTGTTACAGAGAGCAGAGGTTGAAAGCTGAGGTGCAGAAGGATCGATGCAGAGAGCAGAGTTTGGAGACTGGGGTGGAGAAGGACTGTTGCAGAGAGCAGAGGTTGGAGACTGAGGTGCAGAAGGATCGTTGCAGAGAGAAAAGGTTGGAGACTGGGGTGCAGAAGGCCTGTTACAGAGAGCAGAATTTGGAGACTGGGGTGCAGAAGGTTTGTTACAGATAGCACAGTTTGGAGACTGGGGTGCAGAAGGATCGATGCAGAGAGTAGAGGTTTCAGACTGAGGCTTAGAAGGACTTATACAGAGAACAGAGTTTGGAATCTTAGGTTCAGAAAGACTGTGACAGAAAGCAGAGGTTGGCAATTCGCGTGTAGAAGGACCGTTATAGAGAGAAGAGGATGAAGTCTGCGGTACAGAAGGACAGTTAGAGAGAGCAGAGTTTGGAGACTGGGGTGCAGAAGGACCGTTGCACAGAGCAGATGTTGGACACTGGGGTGGAGAAGGACTGTTACAAAGAGCAGACGTTGGAGACTGAGGTGAAGTAGGATTGTTACAGAGAGCAGAGTTGGAGACTTGGGGGCAGAAGAACCATTACAGAGAGCAAAGGTTAAAGAATGAGGTGCAGAAGAACTTTTACAGAGAGCAGAGTCTAGATACTGGGGTTCAGAAGGACTGTTGCAGAGAGCAGAGTTTGGAGATTGGGATGAAAAAGGATTTTCCAGAGAGCAGAGTCTGGAGACTGGTGTGCAGAAGGACTGTTGCAGAGAGCAGAGTTTGGAGACTGAGGTGCAGAAGGATCCTTGCAGAGAGAAGAGGTTGGAGACTGGGATGAAAAAGGATCTTCCAGCGAGCAGAGTCTGGAGACTGGTGTGCAGAAGGACTGTTGCAGAGAGCAGAGTTTGGAGACTGAGGTGCAGAAGGATCGTTGCAGAGAGAAGACATTGGAGACTGGGGTGGAGAAAGACTGTTACAGACAGCAGAGGTTGGAGACTGAGGTGAAGAAGGATCGTTTCAGAGAGTAGAGGTTGGAGACTGGGGTGCAGAAAGACCATTACAGATTGCAGAGGTTGGATACTGAGGTGCAGAAAGTCTTTTACAGAGAGGAGAGTTTGGAGAATGGGGTGTCAAAGGATTCTTACAGAGAGCAGAGGATGAAGACTGGGGTGCAGAAGGAGTGTTACAGAGATCAGAGTTTTGAGATTGGGGTTCAGAAGAACTGTTACAGACAGCAGAGTTTGGAGACTGTTGTGCAGAACGCCTGGTACAGCGAGCAGAGTTTGGAGATGTGGTGCAGAAGGATCGTTACAGAGAGAAGAGGTTGGAGACTTAGGTTCAGGAGGATTGTTACAGATAGCAGATTTTTGACACTGATGTGCAGAAGGACTGTTACAGAGAGCAGAGCTTGGAGTCCGGGGTGAAAAAGGACTGTTGTAGAGAGAAGAGTTTGAAGACTGGGGTGCAGAAGGATCGTTGCAGAGAGCAGAGGTTGGAGATTGAGGTGCAGAAGGATCGCTAAAGAGAGCAGAGTTTGGAGACCAGGGTGCAGTACATAGTTACAGAGAGCACAGGTTGGAGACTGGGGTGTAGAAGAAATGTTGCAGAGTGCAGAGTTTGGAGACTGGGATGCAGAAGTACTGTAGCAGAGAGCAGAGGTTGGAGACTTGGGTTTAGAAGGACTGTTGAAGAGAGCAGACGTTGAAGACTGGGATGCAGAAGGATCCTTGAACAGAGCAGAGGTTGGAGACTGGGGTGCAGAAGGAGTGTTACAGAGAGCAGAGTTTAGAGATTGGGGTTCAGAAGAACTGTTAGAGAGAGCAATATTTGGAGCCTGGGGTGAGGAAGGAGTGTTGCAGAGAACAGAGTTTGAAAACTGGGGTTCAGAAGGGCTGTCACAGAGAGCAGAGGTTGGAGACTGAGTTGCAGAAGGATTGTTACAGAGAGCAGGTTGAAAACTGAGGTGAAGAACGATCGATGCAGAGGGCAGAGTTTGGAGACTGGGGTGGAGAAGGACTGTTGCAGAGAGCAGAGGTTGGAGACTGAGGTGCAGAAGGATCGTTGCAGAGAGAAAAGGTTGGAGACTGGGGTGCAGAAGGCCTGTTACAGAGAGCAGAATTTCGAGACTGGGGTGCAGAAGGTTTGTTACAGATAGCACAGTTTGGAGACTGGGATGCAGAAGGATTGATGCAGATTAAAGGTTTCAGACTGAGGCTTAGAAGGACTTATACAGAGAACAGAGTTTGGAATCTGAGGTTCAGAAGGACTGTAACAGAAACAGAGGTTGGCAATTCGCGTGTAGAAGGACCGTTATAGAGAGAAGAGGTTGGAGTCTGCGATACAGAAGGACTGTTACAGAGAGCAGAGTTTGGAGACTGGGGTGCAGAAGGACCATTTCAGAGAGTAGATGTTAGACACTGGGGTGGAGAAGGACTGTTACAAAGAGCAGACGTTGGAGTCTGAGGTGAAGAAGGATTGTTACAGAGATCAGAGGTTGAGACTGCGGGGCAGAAGGACCAATACAGAGAGCAAAGGTTGGAGAATCAGGTGCAGAAGAACTTTTACAGAGAGCAGAGTCTAGATACTAGGGTTCAGAAGAACTGTTGCAGAGAGAAAATTTTGGAGACTGAGGTGCAGAAGGATTGTTGCAGAGAGAAGAGTTTGGAGACTGGGGTGGAGAAAGACTGTTACAGGCAGCAGAGGTTGGAGACTGGGGTGCAGAAGGATCGTTTCAGAGATTAGAGGTTGGAGACTGTGGTGCAGAAGGCCTGTTATAGAGAGCAGAGTTTTGAGTCTGGGTTCAGAAGTTCTGTTACAGAAAGCAGAGTTTGGAGACTCGTTTTCAGAAAAATTTTATAGAGAGCAGAGTTTTGAGACTGCGGTACAGAAGGACTGTTACAGAGAGTAGACGTTGGAGACTGGGGAGCAGAAAATCTGTTGCAGAGGACAGAGGTTTGAGACTGGGGTGCAGCTCGACCATTGCTGAAAGCATAGGTTGGAGACTGACAAAGAAATGGCATGATACAGAGAGAAGAGTTTAGATACTGGGGTGCAGTAGGATCTTACAGAGAGAAGAGGTTGGAGACTGATGTGCAGTAGGACTCTTACAGAGAGCAGAGTTTGAAGACTGGGGTGCAGAAGGACTGATAGAGAAAGCAGAGATTGGAATTTGTGGTGAAGAAAGAAGGATACAGAGAGCAGAGGTTGGACTGCAGTATGGAATGTCTTTTACAGAGAGCAGTGGTTGGAGTCTGGGGTGCAGAAGGACTGTTACAGAGATCAAATGTTGCTAACTAGGGTGCAGAAAGACTGTTGCAGAGAGCATAGGTTGGAAACTGGGGTGCAGAAGGACTGATACAGAAAGCAGAGTGTGGAGACTGGGGTGCAGAAGGACTCTTACAGAGAGCAGATGTTGGACACTAGGTTGCAGAAGGACTGTTAAAGAGAGCAGAGTTTAGATACTGGGGTGCATTAGGACTGTTGCAGAGAGCAGAAGTTGGAGACTAGGATGGAGAAGAATTGTTGCAGAGAGAAGAGTTTAAAGACTGGGGTGCAGAAGGACTGTTACAGAGAGCAGAGTTTGAAGACAGGTGTGCAGAAGGACCTTTGCAGAGAGCAAAGTTTGGAGACTGAGGTGCAGAAGGAATATTAAAGAGAGCAGTAGTAGAAGATTGGGGTGCAGAAGGATTGTTACAGAGAGCAGAGGTTGGAGACTGGGTTGGAGAAGGATTCTACAGAGAGCAGAGTTTGGAGAATGAGGTGCAGAAGTAGTTTTAAAGAGAGTAGAATTTGTACACTTAGGTGCAGAAGGACCATTGCAGAGTACAGAGTTTTGAGACTGAGATGCAGAAGGATTGTTACAGAGAGCAGAGGATGATGACTGGGTTGCAGAAGTACTTTTGCAGGAAGCAGAGGTTGGAGACTGGGGTACAGAAGAACTGTTGCTGAGAGCAGAGGTTGGAGACTGAGGTCCAGAATGACTTTTACAGAGAGCAGAGTTTCGAGACTTGGGTGCAGAAGGACTAATACAGAAAACAGAATTTGGAGTCTTGGGTGGAGAAAGACCGTTACAGATAGCAGAGGTGGAGACTGCAGTACAGAAGGACTGTTACAGAGAGTAGAAGTTGGAGACTGGGGTGCAGAAAGACTGTTTCAGAGAGCAGATGTTGGTAACTATGGTGCAGAAGGTCTGTTGCAGAGAGCAGAGTTAGGAGACTGGGATGCAGAAGGACTATTGCAGAGAGCATAGGTTGGAGACTGGGGTGCAGAAGGACTGTTACAGAGGACACAAGTTGAAGACTGGTGTGCAGAAGGACTGTTACAGAAATCACAGGATGTAGACTGGGGTGCAGAAGGAGAAATACAGAGAGCAAAGTTTGGAGACTGGGGTTAAGAAAAACTGAGGTAGGAGACTGGGTTCAAAAAGCAGAGGTAAGAGACTGGGTTGCAGAAGGACCATTACAGAGAGCAGAGGTTGGATACTGCGATACAGAAGGACTGTTACAGAGAGCAGATGTTGGAGACTGGGGAGCAGATGGACTTTTACAGAGAAAGAAGTTTTGAGACTGGGGTGCTGCAGGACCCTCGCAGAAAGCAGAGGTTTGAGACTGCGATAGAGAAGGAGTGTTAGAGAGAGCAGATTTTGAAAACTGGAGTGCAGAAAGATCTTACAGAGATCAGAGGTTGGAGACTGTGGTGCAGAAGGACTGTTGAAGAGACTTACGTTGGAGACTGGGGTCCAGAAGGATCTTTGCAGAGAATATTGTTTGGAGACTTGAGTGAAGAATGTCTATGGCAGAGAGCAGAAGTTGGAGACTGGGGTGCAGAAGGCCTGTTACAGAGAGCAGAGGTTAGAGACTGGGTTGCAGAAGTCCTGTTACAGAGAGAAGAGGTTGGAGACTGTTGTGCAGCAGGACTGTTACAGAGTGCAGAGTTTAAATACTAAGTTGCAGAAGGATCTTAGAGAGAGCAGACTTGTGAGACTGGGGTGCATCAGGACTGTTACACAGAGCAGAGGTAGGAGACTGGGTTTGAGAAGGGTCCTTGCAGAGAGCAGAGTTTTCAGACTGAGGTGCAGAAGAACTGTTGCAGAGAGCAGATGTTGAAGACTGGGGTGCAGAATGATTGTTACAGAGAGCAGAGTTTGGAGAATAGATTGCATGAAGATCTTACAGAGAGCAGAGATTGGTGACTAGGGTTCAGAAGGACTGTTGCCTAGAGCAGAGGTTGGAGACTGGGCTTGAGAAAAATCATTGCAGAGAGAAGAGGTTGGAGACTGGGGTTCTGAAGGCCTATTACACAGAGCAGAGTTTCGAGACTGGATTGCAAAATTCCTGTTACAGAGAGCAGAGGCTGGAAACTATTCTGAAGAATGCCTGTTACAGAGAGCAGAGTTTGGAGACTGGGTTGTAGAAGACTCTTACAGAGAGCAGATGTAGGAGACTGAGGTGTAGAAGAATCGTTGCAGAGAGCAAAATTTAAGACTGAATTGCAGAAGGACTGTTACAGAGAGCAGATGTTTAAGACTGGTGTGCAGAAGGACTGTTGAAGAGAGGAGAGGTTGGAGACTGGGGTGAAGAAGGATCGGTGCAGAGAGCAGATGTTGGGAAGTGGTGTGCAGAAGGACAGTTACAGAGAGCAGAGTTTTGAGACTGGGATGGAGAAGAATCCTAGGGAGACCAGAGGTTGAAGAATGAGGTGCAGAAAGACTGTTACAGAGAGTAGATGTTGGAGACTGAGGTTCAGAAGTAAAGTTGAGGAGTACAGAGTTTGGAGACTGAGGTGCAGAAAAATTGTTACAGAGAGCAGAGGTTGGAGACTGGGGTGCAGACGGACTGTTGCAGATAGCGGATTTTGGAGTCTTTGGTGCATAAGGACAGTTGCAGAGAGCAGAGATTAAAGATTGAGGTACAGAAGGACTGTTATAGAGAGCAGAGGTTGGAGACTGGGGTGCAGAAGGAATGACACAGAAAGCAGAGATTGGAGTCTGGGGTGCAGAAAGACCGTTACAGAGATCAGAGGTTGGATTCTGCAGTACAGGAGGACTGTTACAGAGAGCAGAGGTTGGAGACTGGGGTGCAGAAGGAGTGTAAGTGAGAGCAGATGTTGGTAACTAGGGTGCCAGAGCAATGTTGCAGAGAGCAGAGTTTGGAGACTGGGGTGCAGAAGAACTGTTGTGGAGAGCAGAGGTTAAAGACTGAGGTGTAGAAGGACTTTTGTAGAGATCAGAGGTTGTAGACTGGGGTGCAGTAGGATCTTTAAAGAGAGCAGAGGTTAAAGACTGGGGTGCAGAAGGATCGTTGCAGAGAGAAGAGGTTGGAGACTTGGTTGCAGAAGGCCTGCTACAGAGAGCAGATTTGGAGACTGGCGTGCAAAAGGCCTGTTACAGAGAGAAGAGGTTGGAGACTGGGGTTCAGAAAGACTGTAACAAAGAGCTAAGTTTGAAAACTGGGTTGCTTAAGGATCTTAGAGAGATCAGAGGTTGGAGACTAAGGTGCAAGTGGACTGTTACAGAGAGCAGTGGTTGGAGACTGAGGTGAAGAAGGATAGACACAGAGAGCAGAGATTGGAGACTGGGTTTCAGAAGGCCTGATACAGAGAGCAGAGTTTGGAAACTGGAGTGCAGAAAGATCTTACAGAGAGCAGAGGTTGGAGACTGTGGTGCAAAAAGACTGTTGCAGAGAGCAGACGTTGGAGACTGGGGTTCAGAAAGATCGTTGCAGAGAGCAGAGTTTGCAGTCTGGGGTGCAGAAGGCTGCTGCAGAGAGAAGAGATGGAAGACTGAGGTGCAGAAGGACTGTTAAAGAGAGCAGAAGTTGGAGACTCGGGTTCAGATGGATCTTACAGAGAGCAGAGGTTGGAGACTGAGGTGCAGAAGGATTGTAACAGACAGAAGAGTTAGGAGACTGGGGTGCAGGAGGTTCGTTGCAGACAGCAGAGTTTTCAGACTGTGGTGCAGAAGGACTGTTGCAGAGACCAGATGTTGGGGACTGGGGTGTAGAAAGACTGTTTCAGAGAGCAGAGGTTCGAGATTGGGTTAAGAATGATCTTTGCAGAGACAAGAGATTTAAGACTGGTGTGCAGAAGGAATGTTATCGAAAGCAGAGTTTGGAGACTGGGTTTGCGAAGGATCCTACAGAGAGCAGAGGTTGGAGACTGAAGTTCAGAAGGACTGATACAGACAGTAGAGGTTTGAGACTGAAGTACAGAAAGACCGTAGCAGAGAACAGAGTTTGCAGACTGAGGTGCAGAAGGATTGTTAAAGAGAGGAGAGTTTGGAGACTGGGGTGCAGAAGGACTCTTGCAGAGAGCAGAGGTTGGAGACTGAGGAGCGGAAGTCCTGTTACAGAGAGCAGAGTTTGGAGACTCTGTTGCAGAAGGACACTTTCAGAGAGCCGACGTTAAATACAGGGGTGCAGAAGTCCTGCTATAGAGAGCAGAGTTTTGAGACTGGCGTGCAGAAGGCCTGTTACAAAGAGGAGAGTTTGGTGATTTGGGTTCGGCCGGAGTGTTACAGAGAGCAGAGTTTGGAGACTGGTTTTCTGAAGTAACTTACAGAGAGTAGATTTTGGAGACTGAGGTGCAGGTGGACTGTTACATAGAGCAGTGGTTGGAAACTGGGGTGCAGAAGAATCATGGAGAGCAGAGGTTTCAGACTGAGGTGTAGAAGGACTGTTACAGAGAGCAGAGTTTAGAGACTGACATGCAGAAGGACTTTTACAGAAAGCAGAGTTTGGAAATTGGGGTGCAAAAGGACCGTTACAGAGACCAGAGGTTGGAGACTGCGGTATAGAAGGACTGTTACAGAGAGAAGAGGTTGGAGACTGGGGTGCAGAAGGACTGTTACAGAAAGAACAGGTTGGAGACTTAGGTGCAGAAGGATAGATACAAAGAGCAGAGGTTGGAGACTGGGGTTCAGAAAGACTGATTCAAAAAGCAGAGGTTGGAAACTGGGTTGCAGAAGGACCGTTACAGACAGTAGAGGTTGGAATCTGCGGTACATAAAGTCTGTTACAGAGAGAAGATCTCGGAGACTGGGGAGCAGAAAGACTGCTGCAGAGGACAGAGTTTGGAGACTGCAGTGGAGAAGAAATGTTACAGAGAGCAGAGTTTGGAAACGGGAGTGCAGAAGGATTTTACAGAGAGAAGAGGTTGGAGACTGTGGTGCAGAAGGACTGTTGCAGAGAGCAGACGTTGGAGACTGCGGTCCAGAAGGTTCGTTCCATTAAGCAGAGTTTGGAGACTGGGGTGCAGAAAGACTGTTGCAGAGAGCAGATGTTAGAGACTAGCGTGGAAAAGGACTGTTGCACAGAGCAGATTTTAGAGACTGGGGTGCAGAAGGACTGTTACTGAGAACAGCGTTTGGAGACTTGGGTGCAGAAAGACTGTTACAGAGAGCAGAGAAGAGGTTGGAGACTGGGAAGCAGATGGCCTGTTACCAAGAGCAGAGTTTGGAGACTGGGGTTCAGAAGGCCTGTTACTCAGAGCAGAGTTTGGGTACTAGGGTGCAGATGGACTGTTGCAGAGAGTAGACATTGGAGACTGGGGTTCACAAGGATCGTTGCAGAGAGCAGAGGTTGGAGACTTGGGTGCAGAAGGACTCTTACAGAGAGCAGAAGGTGGAGAATGGGTTAAAGAAGGCCTGTTACAGAGAGCAGAGTTTGGAGACTGGGGTGCAGAAGTACATTTAGAGAGAGCAGAGTTTGGAGACCGGGTTGCAGAAGGATGTTACAGAGAGCAGAGGTTATAGACTGAGGTGCGGAAGCACTGTTACAGAGAGAAGAGTTTGGAGACTGAGGTGCAGAAAGACTGATGCAGAGAGGAGACTTGGAGACTGAGGTCCAAAGGATTGATACACAGAGAAGAGGTTGGAGACTGGGGTGCAGAGGAACTGATAACAGAAAGCAGAGGTTGGAGACTCTGGTGCAGAAGGACCCTTACAGAGAGCAGAGGTTGGAGACTTCAGTACAGAAAGACTGTTACAGAGAGCAGAGGTTGGAGACTTGGCTGGAGAAGACCTGTTTCAGAGAGCAGATGTTGGAGTCTGGGGTGCAAAACGACCCTTCCAGAGAGCCAAGGATGGAGACTGGGCTATAGAAGGACTGTTGCAGAAAGCAGAGGTTGGGGACTGGGGTTCAGATGGATCTTACAGGGAGCAGAGTTTGCAGACTGGGATGCAAAAGGAAAGTTGCAGAGAGCAGATGTTGGAGACTTGGGTGGAGATGAATCGTTGCAGAGAGAAGAGGTTGGAGACTGGAGTGCAGAGGGATAATACAGAGAGCAGAGTTTGGAGACTGTTTTGCAGAAGTCCTTTTACAGAGAGCAGAGGTTGGAGACTGTTGTGCAGAACGACTGTTACAGAGTGGAGAGTTTAAAGACAGTGTTGCAGAAGGATCATAAAGAGAGCATAGTTGGGAGAAAGAGGTGCAGAAGGACTGTTACAGAGAGCAAAGGTAGGAGACTGGGGTGCAGACAGGTCGTTGCAGACAGCAGAGTTTTTATACTTAGGTGCAGAATAACTGTTGCACAGAGCAGATGTTGGTAAGTAGGGTGCAGAAGGACTGTTGTAGAGAGCAGAGTTTGGAGACTGGTTTGCAGAAGGACTGTTGCAGAGAGCAGAGTATGGAGACTGAGGTGTGGAAGTCCTGTTACAGAGAGCAGAGGTTGGACACGCGGGTGCAGAAGAACTGTTACAGAGAGCATCAGTTGGAGACTGGGGTGCAGAAGGCCTTCTACAGAGAGCAGAGATTGTAGACTGGCGTACAGAAGGCCTGTTACAAAGAGGAGAGTTTGAAGACAGGGTATCTGAAGGATCTTATAGAGAGCAGAGGTTGGAGACTGAGGTGAAGGTGGACTGTTATAGGGAGCAGTGGTTGGAGACTGGGGTGCAGAAAGATCGTGCAGAGACCAGAGGTTTCAGACTGAGTTGCAGAAGGACTTTTACAGAGAGTAGAGGTTGGAAACTGAGGTGTAGAAGGACTGTTATAGAGAGCAGGGTTTGGAGACTGAGGTGCAGAAGCACTGTTACATAAAGCAGAGGTTGGCAATTGGGGTGCAGAAGGACCATTACAGAGACTAGAGTTTGGAGACTGCGGTATAGAAAAAATGTTACAGAGAGCATAGGTTGGAGACTCGGGTGCAGAAGGAATGTTACAGAGAGAACAGGTTGGAGACTGAGGTGTAGAAGGATAGATAAAGAGAGCAGAAGTTTTAGACTGGGGTTTAGAAGGACTGATACAGAAAACAGAGTTTGAAGACTGGGGTGCAGAAGTCCTGTTACGTAGAGCAGAAGTTGGAGACTGGGGTGCAGAAGGATTGTTGCAAGGAGCAGAGCTTGGAGACAGGGGTGCAGAATGATCTTTCAGAGAGCAGAAGTTGGAGACTGAGGTGCAGAAGGACTGTTTCAGAGATTAGAGGTTGGAGACTGGGGTGCAGTAGGATCATTGTGGGGAGCGGAGGTTGGAGACAGGCGTGCCGAATGATCGTTGCATAGAGCAGAGTTTGGAGACTGGCGTGCAGAAGGCCTTTTATAGAGAGGAGAGGTTAGAGACTGGGGTGCAGAAGGACTGTTATAGAGAGCAGAGTTTGGAGACCGGGTTTTTTAAGGATCTTACAGAGAGCAGAGATTGGAGATTGTGGTGCAGGGGGACTGTTACAAAGAGCAGAGGTTGGAGACTGGGGTGCAGAAGAATCGTGGAGAGCAGAGGTTTCAGAATAGGTGCAGGTGGATATTTACAAAGAGTAGTAGTTGGAGACTGGTGCGTAGAAGGACTGTTACAGAGAGCAGAGTTTGAAGACTCAGGTGCAGAAAAACTGTTACAGGAAGCAGAGTTTAAAAATTGGGGTGCAGAAGGACCGTTACAGAGAACACAGTTTGGAGACTGCGGTACAAAACTGTTACCGAGAGCAGATGTTGGAGACTGGGGTGCAGAAGGACTCTTACATAAAGCAGAGTTTGGAGACTGGGATGCAGATGGATCTTTCTGAGAGTTGAGGTTGGGGATTGGGGTGCACAAAAATCGTGGCAGAGAGAAGAGGTTGGAGACTCGGAAGCAGATGGCCTGTTACCGAGAGCATAGTTTTGAGACTGGGGTGCCGAAGGCCTGCTACAGAGAGCAGAGTTTGAGGACTGGGGTGCAGAAGGACTGTTACAGAGAGCAGACATTGAAGACTGGGTTTTAGAAGGATCTTACAGAGAACAGAAATTAGAGACTGAGGTGCAGAATGACTGTTACAGAGAGCTGAGTTTGGAGACTGGGATGCAGAAGGATCGTAGCCGAGAGCAGAGTTATCAGACTGAGGTTCAGAGGGACTGTTGCATAGAGCAGATGTAGGAGACTTGGGTGCAGATGGACTGTTGCAGAGAGTAGACATTGGAGACTGGGGTTCAGAAGGATCGTTGCAGAGAGCAGGGTTTGGAGACTGGGGTGCAGAAGGACTCCTACAGAGAGCAGAAGGTGGAGAATGGGTTGAAGAAGGCCTGTTACAGAGGGCAGAGTTTGGAGACTGGGGTGCAGAAGGACTTTTAGAGAGAGCAGAGTTTGGCGACCAGGTTACAGAAGGATGTTACAGAGAGCAGAGTTTGGAGACTGAGGTGCACAAGCACTGTTACAGAGAGCAGAGTTTGAAGACTGAGGTGCAGAAGGACCATTGCAGAGAGGAGACTTGGAGACTGAGGTGCAGAAGGATGATAAAGAGAGAAGAGGTTGGAGACTGGGGTGCAGAAGAAATGATACAGAAAGCAGAGGTTGGAGACTCTGGTGCAGAAGAACCCTTACAGACAGCAGAGGTTGGAGACTGCAGTACATAAGGACTGTTATAGAGAGAAGATGTTGGAGAC
Source organism: Ictidomys tridecemlineatus (assembly GCF_052094955.1). Taxonomy (NCBI): domain Eukaryota; kingdom Metazoa; phylum Chordata; class Mammalia; order Rodentia; family Sciuridae; genus Ictidomys; species Ictidomys tridecemlineatus. The sequence goes on along the minus strand of NW_027521664.1, from coordinate 111,220 downwards.
TGGGATGAAGAAGAACTGTTTCAGAGAGCAGATGTTAGAGTGTCACGTACAAAATGACTGTTCCAGAGAGCAGAGGATGGTGACTGGGGTATAGAAGGACTGTTGCATACAGCTTAGGTTGCAGACTGAGTTGCAGAAGGACTGTTACAGAGGGCAGAGTTTGAGGACTGGGGTGCAAAAATACCGTTACAGAGAGCAGAGTTTGGAGACTGCAGTACACAAGGACTGTTACAGAGAGCAGAGGAAGGAGACTGCAGTAGAAAAGGACTGTTAAAAAGAGCATATTTAGGAGACTGGGGTGAGGAAGGACTGTTGCAGAGAGCAGAGGTTGAAAACTGGGGTACAGAATGACTGTTGCAGAGCAGAGGTTGCAGAGTGACGTTCAGAACGACTGTTAAAGAGAGCAGAGTTTGGAGACTGTGGTGCAGAAAGACTGTTGTAGAGAGCAGATGTTGGAGACAGGGGTGCAGAATGACTTTTGCATAGAGTAGAGGTTGGAGACTTGGGTACAGAAAGACTATTGCAGAGAGTAGATGTTGGAGTTTTGTTGCAGGAGAACTGTTGCAGAGAGCAGAGTTTGGAGACTGGGGTGGAGAAAGACTGTTGCAGAGAGTAACATATGAAAATTGGGGTTCCACAGGAATGTTGCAGAGAGCAGAAGTTGAAGACTGGGGTTCAGAACAATCATTGCAGAGAGTAGAGTATGGAAACTGGGGTATAGAAAGAGGGTTCTAAAGAGGAGCTGTTGAAGACTGGGGTGCAGAAAGACTGTTTCAGAGAGCAGTTTTTGAAGACTGAGGTGCAGAAAAACTGTTAGAGAGAGCAGTGTTTGGAGACTGGCGTACAGGGCTGATACTGAGAGCAGAGTTTGGAGACTGGGGTGAAGAAAGACTGTTACAGAGAGCATAGGTTGAAGACTGGGGTGCAGAAGGACTGTTAAAGAGAGCAGAGTTCAGAGACTTGGGTGCAGAAGGCCTGTTACACAGAGAAGAAGATGGAGACTTGTGTGCAGAAGGCCTCTTACAGAGAGCAGACTTTGGAGACTGGGGTGCAGAAGGACTGTTACAGAAAGCAGAGTTTGGAGACTTCTTTTCAGAAATATCATACAGAGAGCAGAAATTGAAGACTGAGGTGCAGAAGGACTGTTACAGAGAGTAGATTTTGAAGACTGAGTTGTAGAAAGAGCATTGTAGAGAGTAGAGGTTGGAGACTGAGGTGCAGAAGGACTGTTGAGGAGTGCAGAGGTTGGAGACTTTGCTGGAGAAGCACTGTTGCAGAGAGCAGAATTTGGAGACTGAGGTGCAGAAGGACTGTAAAGAGAGCAGAGGTTTGAGACTTGAGTGCAGAAGGACTGATAGAGAAAGCAGGGGTTGGAGACTGGTGTGTAGGACAGTTACAGAGAGAATTGTTTGGGAACTGAAGTACAGAAGGACTGTTACAGAGAGCAAAGGTTTTAGACTGGTGCAGAGAAGGACTGTTTCAGAGATCAGATGTTGGAGACTGGGGTGCAGAAGCACTGTTACAGAGAGGAGGTTGGAGACTGGGGTGAAGAAAGACTGTTCAAGAGAGTAGGGGTTGGAGACTGGGGTGCAGAAGAACTGTTGCGGAGAGCAGATGTTGGAGATTGGGGTGGAGAAGGACTGTTGCTGAGAGCATTATTTGGAGACTCAGGTGCAGAAAGAATGTTACAGAGAGCAGTGGTTAGTAACTTGAGTGCAGAAGTACTGATACAAAAAGCAGAGATTGGAGACTGGGGTGCAGTAAGACTGTTTTAGAGAGCAGATGTTGGAGACTGGGGTGCAGAAGGACTGTTGCATAGAGTAGAGGTTGAAGACTTGGGTGCAGAAGGACTATTACAGAGAGTAGAGGTTGGAGATTGGGTTTTAGGAGAACTGTTTCAGAGAGAAGAGGTTGGAGACTGGGGTGCAGAAATACTGTTGCCAAGAGCAGAGGTTGGAGACTGGCGTGCAGGACTGATACTGAGAGCAGAGTTTGGAGACTGGGTTGCAGAAGGATCTTACAGAGAGCAGAGTTATTAGACTGAGGTGCAGAAGGACTGTTACAGAGTGCAGAGGTTGGAGACTCAGGTGCAGAAGGACTGTTAAAGAGAGCAGAGTTCAGAGACTTGGGTGCAGAAGGCCTGATACAGAGAGAAGAAGATGGAGACTGGTGTGCAGAATGCCTGTTACAGAGAGCAGACTTTGGAGACTGGGGTGCAGAAGTACTGTTACAGAAAGCAGATTTTGGAGACTTATTTTCATAAGGATCATACAGAGAGCAGAGTTTGGAGACTGAGGTTCAGAAGGACTGTTACAGAGAGTATATTTTGAAGACTGAGGTGTAGAAAGACCATGGCAGAGAGCAGAGGTTGGAGACTGAGGTTTAGAATGACTTTTGCGGAGTGCAGAGGTTAAAGACTTGGGTGTAGAAAGACTGTTGCAGAGAGAAGAGGTAATAGATTGGGGTGCAGAAAGACTGTTGCAGACAGCAGAATTTGGAGACTGAGGTGCAGAAGGACTGTACAGAGAACAGAGGTTGGAGACATGAGTGCAGAAGGAGTGATAGAGTAAGAAGGGGATGGAGACTGTTGTGCATAAGGACAGTTACAGAGAGAAGAGTTTGGAAACTGCAGTACAGAATGACTTTTAAGGAGAGCAGAGGTTGGAGACTGGGGTGCAGAAGGACTGTTTCAGAGAGGACGTTGGAGACTGGGGTTCAGAAGGACTGTTGCAGAGAGCATAGGTTGGAGACAGGGGTGCAGTAGTACTATTGAAGAGAGCAGAGGTTGCAGATTGAGGTGCAGACGGACTGTTACAGCAGCAGAGTTTGGAGACTGTGGTGCAGAAGGACTGATACAAATGCAGAATTTGGAAACTGGGTTGCAGAAGAACCACTAAAGTAAACAGTGGTTGGAGACTGCGGTACAGAAGGACTATTACAGATTGCAGAGGTTGGAGACTGGGGTGCAAAAGAACTGTTACAGAAAGCAGAGTTTGGAGACTGATTTTCAGAAGGATCATTCAGAGAGCAGAGGTTGGAGACTGAGGTGCAGAAGGACTGTTACAGAGAGTAGATGTTGAAGACTAAGGTTTAGAAAGACCATTGCAGAGAGCAGTGGTCGGAAACTGAGGTGCAGAAGGACTGTTGCGCAGTGCAGAGGTTGGAGACTTGGGTGTAGAAGGACTGTTGCAGAGAGCAGAGGTTGGAGATTGGGGTGCAGAATGACTGTTGCAGAGAGCATAATTTGTAGACTGTGGTGCAGAAGGACTGTACAGAGAGCAGAGTTTAAAGACTTGAGTGCAGAAGGACTGATAGAGAAAGCAGGGGTTGGAGACTGGTGTGCAGAAGGACAGTTACAGAGAGAAGAGTTGGGAAACTGCCGTACAGAAGGACTGTTACAGAGAGCAGAGGTTGGAGACTGGGATGGAGAAGAACTGTTGCAGAGATCAGATGTTGGAGACTGGGGTGCAGAAGGACTGTTGAAGAGAGGAGGTTGGAGACTGGGGTGCAGAAAGACTGTTGCAGAGAGTAGGGGTTGGACATTGGGGTGGAGAAGGACTGTTGCTGAGACCAAAATTTGGAGTCTGAGGTGCAGAAGGACTATTACAGAGAGCAGTGGTTAGAGACTTGTGTGCAGAAGTACTGATACCGAAAGCAGAGTTTGGAGACTGGGGTGCAGAAGGACTATTGTAGAGAGCAGATGTTGGAGACTGGGGTGCAGAAAGACTGTTGCATAGAGTAGAGTTTGGAGACTTGGGTGCAGAATGACTATTGCAGAGAGTAGAGGTTGGAGATTGGGGTGCAGAAGAACTGTTGCAGAGAGTAGAGGTTGAAGACTGGGGTTGAGAAAGACTGTTGCAGAGAGTAGCATTTGGAGATTCGGGTGCCACAGGACTGTTGCAGATAGCAGAGGTTGGAGACTGAAATGGAGAAGGAATATTACAGAGAGCAAAGTTTGGAGACTGGGGTACATAAGTACTGATACAGAAAGCAGAGGTTGGAGACTGGGGTGCAGAAGGAGTATTGCAGAGAGCAGAGGTTGCAGACTGATGTGCAGAAGGACTGTTATAGCAGCGGAGTTTGGAGACTATGGTGCAGACAGACTGATACAGAAAGCAGAGGTTTGAAACTAGGGTGCAGAAGGACCATTAAAGAAAACATGGGATCCAACATGGAGGCCGGCGAGGAAGCAGCAATTCCAACGTCTCCACTTTAACAGCATAAGAAAGACCCATTGGAACAGCGGCAGCCTAACTACGGAGGAAATTCTAGCATAATTCCCTTAAGAAGAGAGCTGCCGTGAACTGGTAGGTTTATTGGAAGTGACAGTTTGTCCCAGAGAAGTGGATCTTGGACTGCCAAGAGGGCACAGAAGTCTAGTCCCTCAGCCATCAGCTGTTCCGGCAAGCGGCTCCCCCAGGAGGCTTAGCTCTTGCTCTGGGAGGAGCCGCCTCACCTTCCCTGTTCCTAACCACGCAGCCACAGCTACCTGGCTCTACAGGTAGCCCCGCAGTGGGTGCAGAAATCAACTTCTGCAACCAGCAACCACTTTTGCCAACGGCAGACACCCGGAGCGACTTAGCCAGCCCCACCCGAACTGGAATTCGGCCTCCGCCATCCGGGCTCCCCAGGGAGGCCTAGTGCTCGCTCTGGGAGCAGCCACCTCACCCACCCAGTCCCTAACCACGTGGCCACAGCTACCCGGCTAGACAGGTGGCCCCGCTGTGGGTGCAGAAATCAAGTTCTGCAACCAGCAGCTGCTTTTGCAAGCGGCGGACACCCGGAGCGACTTGGCCCACTCCGCCCAAACTGGAATTTGGCCTCCGCCATCCGGGCTCCCCTGGGAGGCCTAGTGCTCGCTCTGGGAACAGCCACCTCACCTGCCCGGTTCCTAACCACAAGGTCGCAGCTACCCGGCTCTACAGGTGCCCCCCCCCCGGCGGGCGCAGAGGTCCAATCCCGCAACCACCAGCAGCTACTGAAAGCGACGGCGGCCCAGAGCGGAGTGGCAGCCCAAACCGGCAGACGCCTCTGCCATGTTGTCTCTCCCGGGAGGCCCTGCTCTCGCTTGGCGAACAGCCAAACCACTCGCCCGGATCTTAACCACGCAGACACAGCTACTCCGCTCTTCACGTTGCTCTCGGTGGCCCGACTCAGCTAGAAGGGTCCCCGCATTGCTCAGCACATGGCCATGCCCTCCGGACTCTGCTAATAGCCCCGCCCACCTGGCGAACTACCAGGAAACTTCAAAATCTCTCTGTGGGCATTACCGCAAGGACCAAAGGACTCTCGACACCCAACTCCCCTTACTGCCAGAGTCAGGCAGACCTGAGACCCACAAACGGAACAGGCCTAGAGGCCTGCCAGCATGGTAGATACGCCACTCCAATTGGAGTAGGGGCAGAGCAGAGCAGCCACCCGCATCCGGATCAGGCCCAACGACCCAAGGGGGCGAAAGTCATATCACCACAATTGGAGGGGGGGCAGAGCAGAGCCTCCACCTGCACCCGCAGGGTGGGCAGACCTGCGAACAACCAGCAGAGCAGGCCTAGCGGCCCGCCAGCACAGTATTGAGATCACCCCAACTAGAGAAGGAGCACAGCCACTACCCGTTCTGCAAGGGAGATTTTTCAACAAAGAGAAATATAAATAATTAGGGGGAAAAACTCATAAACACAACAGTTTCACCAAGCAGAAAGGAACGTTAGCAGCATGAAAAGACAAGGAGAGAAAGGACCACAAGCAATGCAGGTCAACTCAACTTTAGAAGAGGTAATAGCTGCAACAGATGGAATGTCAGATAAAGAGTTCAGGATATATATGCTTCAGGTGATCTGGAGTCTTAAGGAAGACATGAGACAGCAAAATCAGACAATGAAAGATCACATTGACAAAAAAATCCAGGAAGTAAAAGATCAATTTCACAGGGAGATAGAGGTAATATAAAACAAACAAATTGAAATCCTAGAAATGCAGGAAACAATAAACCAACTTAAAAACTTAATTGAGAATACTACCAGCAGAGTAGATTACTTAGAAGAGAGAACATCAGGCAATGAAGACAAAATATTTCAACTGGAAAATAACATAGACAGCTCAACAAGTCTGCTAAGAAACCATGAGCAGAACATGCAAGAATTATGAGACAATACCAAAAGACCAAATTTAAGAGTCATTGGGCTACAGGAAGGCACAGAGCTCCATACCAAAGGAATAAACAGTCTATTCAGTGAAATAATACGAGAAAACTTCCCAGACTTGAAGAATGAGACAGAATCCCAAATCCTAGAAGCCTACAGGATGCCGAATGTGCAAAATCATAAGAGATCCACACCTAGACACATTATAATGAAGATGTCCAACATACAGAATAAGGAGAGAATTTTAAAAGCTGCAAGAGAAAGAAAGCAGATTACATTTAGGGGCAAACCAATCAGGATAACAGCTGATCTCTCAACACAGACTCTGAAAGCTAGAAGATCCTGGAATAACATATTTCAAACACTGAAAGAAAATGGGTTCCAACCAAGAATCGTGTATCCGGCGAAATTAAGCTTCAGGATAGAAGATAAAATTAAAACCTTCCAGGATAAACAAAAGTTAAAAGAATTCGCAGCTAGAAAACCATCTCTTAAAAAAATCTTTTGCAAAACATTACAGGAAGAGGAAATGGACAATCACTTTGAAAACCAACAATGGGAGGTAGGACAGTAAAGGGGGGAAAGTAGTCAAAGTGAATAACAAATCAGGTTTAGTAACATCAATAAACAAATATGGCTAGAAGAACAAACCATATCTCAATAATAACCCTAAATGTTAATGGCTTAAACTCACCAATGAAGAGACACAGGCTAGTAGAATGGATCACAAAACAAGACCCAACAATATGCTGCCCACAGGAGATGCATCTGATAGGAAAAAATATCCATAGACTGAAGGTGAAAGGTTGGGAAAAATCATACCACACATATGGACTGCGGAAACAAGCCGGAGTGTCCATACTTATATCTAATAAAATAGATTTCAAGCCAAAGTTAATCAAAAGGGATAAAGAAGAACACTTCATACTGCTCAAGGGAACCATACACCAACAAGACATAACAATCATAAATATATATGCCCCAAATAATGGTGCAGCTGTGTTCATGAAGCAAACTCTTCTCAAATTCAAGAGTCTAATAGATCACCATACAATAATCATGGGAGACTTCAACACACCTCTCTCACCACTGGACAGATCTTCCAAACAAAAGTTTAATAAGAAAACTATAGAACTCAATAACACAATTAATAACCTAGAGTTAATTGATATATATAGACTATACCACCTAACATCAAGTAGTTACACCTTTTTCTCAGCAGCACATGGAACCTTCTAAAAAATAGACCATATATTATGTCACAGGGAAACTCTTAGACAATATAAAGGGGTAGAGATAATAAAATGCACCTTATTTGATCATAATAGAATAAAACTGAAAATCAATGAAAAAAAGAAAGAAGGAAAAATCAAGCATAACTTGGAGAATGAACAATAGGATGCTGAATGATCAATGGGTTTTAAAAGACATCAAGGAGGATTTGTCGCTGATATACAGGAATGCCTTTGATTTATGCGTGTTGATTTTATAACCTGCCACTTTGCTGAATTCATTTATTAGCTCTAACAGTTTCTTTGTAGACCATATTGGGTCTGCTAGGTATAGAATCATGTCATCTGCAAATAGTGATAACTTAAGTTCTTCTTTTCCTATTTTTATGCCTTTAATTCTTTCGTCTGTCTAATTGCTCTGGCCAGTGTTTCGAGAACTATGTTGAACAGGAGTGGTGAGAGAGGGCATCCTGTCTTGTTCCAGATTTTAGAGGGAATGCCTTTCAATTTTTCTCCATTCAGAATGATGCTAGCCTGAGGCTTAGCATAAATTGCTTTTACAATGTTGAGGTATGTTCCTGTTATCCCTAGTTTTTCGAGAGTTTTGAACATAAACGGATGCTGTACTTTGTCGAATGCTTTTTCTGCATCTATCGAGATGATCATATGGTTCTTATTTTTAAGTCTATTGATGTGGTGAATAACATTTATTGATTTCCGTATATTGAACCACCCTTGCATACCAGGGATGAATCCTACTTGATCATGGTGCACAATTTTTTTGATATATTTTGTATCCGATTTGCCAGAATTTTATTGAGGATTTTTGCATCTAGGTTCATTAGAGATATTGGTCTGTAGTTTTCTTTCTTTGAAGTGTCTTTGTCTGGTTTCGGAATCAGGGTGATGTTGGCCTCGTAGAATGAATTTGGAAGTTCTCCCTCTTTTTCTATTTCCTGGAATAGCTTGAAAAGTATTGGTATTAGTTCCTCTTTAAAGGTTTTGTAAAACTCTGCTGTAGAACCATCAGGTCCTGGGCTTTTCTTAGATGGTAATCTTTTGATGGTTTCTTCTATTTCCTCAATTGATATTGGTCTGTTTAGGTTGTCTATATCCTCCTGACTCAATCTGGGCAGATTATATGACTTAAGAAATTTATCGATGCCTTCACTATCTTCTATTTTATTGGAGTATAAGGATTCAAAATAATTTCTGATTATCTTCTGTATTTCTGAAGTGTCTGTCGTGATCTTGCCTTTTTCATTCCTTATGCTAGTAATTTGAGTTCTCTCTCTTCTTCTCTTCACTAGCATGGCTAAGGGTCTGTCAATTTTATTTATCTTTTCGAAGAACCAACTTTTCGTTTTGTCATTTTTCAATTGTTTCTTTTGTTTCGATTTCATTAATTTCAGCTCTGATTTTAATTATTTCTTGCCTTCTACTTCTTTTGCTGTTGTTTTGCTCTCTTTTTCTAGAATTTTGAGATGAAGTATGAGATCATTTATTTGTTGGTTTTTTCTTTTTTTAAGGAATGAACTCCAAGCAATGAATTTTCCTCTTAGAACTGCTTTCAATGTGTCCCATAGATTCCGATATGTTGAGTCTGTGTTTTCATTATACTCTAAGAATTTTTTAATTTCCTCCTTGATGTCTTCTAAAACCCATTGATCATTCAGTAACCTATTGTTCATTCTCCAAGTGATGCATGATTTTTCCTTGCTTCTTTTATGGTTGATTTTTAGTTTCATTCCATTATGATCAGATAAGATGCATGGTATTATCTCCGCTCCTTTATATTGTCTAAGAGTTGCCCTGTGACATAATATATGATCTATTTTTGAGAAGGATCCATGTGCTGCTGAGAAAAAAGTGTAGCTGCTTGATGTTGGGTGGTATATTCTATATATGTCAATTAAGTCTAGGTTGTTAATTGTGTTATTGAGTTCTATAGTTTCCTTATTCAACTTTTGTTTGGAAGATCTGTCCAGTGGTGAGAGAGGTGTGTTGAAGTCTCCCATGATTATTGTATGGTGGTCTATTAGACTCTTGAACTTGAGAAGAGTTTGCTTGATGAACGCAGCAGCACCATTGTTTGGGGCATATATATTTATGATTGTTATGTCTTGTTGGTGTATGGTTCCCTTGAGCAGTATGTAGTGTCCTTCTTTATCCCTTTTGATTTACTTTGGTTTGAAATCTATTTTATTTGATATGAGTATGGACACTCCTGCTTGTTTCCGCAGTGAAATGGACACGAGGACAACCACCCCGTTCACAATATCCTCAAAAAGAATAAAATACTTGGGAATCAACCTAACAAAAGAGGTGAAAGACTTATACAATGAAAACTACAGAACCCTAAAGAGAGAAATTGAAGAAGACCTTAGAAGATGGAAAAATATACCCTGTTCATGGATAGGCAGAACTAACATCATCAAAATGGCGATATTACCAAAAGTTCTCTATAGGTTTAATGCAATGCCAATCAAAATCCCAACGGCATTTCTTATAGAAATGGAGAAAGCAATCATGAAATTCATATGGAAGAATAAAAGACCCAGAATTGCAAAAACAATACTAAGCAGGAAAGGTGAATCAGGTGGTATAACGATTCCAGATTTCAAACTATACTACAGAGCAATAGTAACAAAAACAGCATGGTACTGGTACCAAAACAGGCGGGTGGACCAATGGTACAGAATAGAGGACACAGAAACCAACCCACAAAACTACAACTTTCTTATATTTGATAAAGGGGCTAAAAGCATGCAATGGAGGAAGGATAGCATCTTCAACAAATGGTGCTGGGAAAATTGGAAATCCATATGCAACAAAATGAAATTGAATCCCTTTCTCTCGCCATGCACAAAAGTTAACTCAAAATGGATCAAGGAGCTTGATATCAAATCAGAGACACGGCATCTGATAGAAGAGAAAGTTGGCTACGACCTACATGCTGTGGGGTCGGGCTCCAAATTCCTCAATAGGACACCCATAGCACAAGAGTTAACATCTAGAATCAACAAATGGGACTTACTCAAACTAAAAAGTTTTTTCTCAGCAAAAGAAACAATAAGAGAGGTAAATAGGGAGCCTACATCATGGGAACAAATCTTTACTCCTCACACTTCAGATAGAGCCCTAATATCCAGAGTATATAAAGAACTCAGAAAATTAGACAATAAGATAACAAATAATCCCATCAACAAATGGGCCAAGGACTTGAACAGACACTTCTCAGAGGAGGACATACAATCAATCAACAAGTACATGAAAAAATGCTCACCATCTCTAGCAGTCAGAGAAATGCAAATCAAAACCACCCTAAGATACCATCTCACTCCAGTAAGATTGGCAGCCATCACGAAGTCAAACAACAATAAGTGCTGGCGAGGATGTGGGGAAAAGGGTACACTTGTACATTGTTGGTGGGACTGCAAATTGGTGCAGCCAATTTGGAAAGCAGTATGGAGATTTCTTGGAAAGCTGGGAATGGAACCACCATTTGACCCAGCTATCCCCCTTCTGGGTCTATTCCCTAAAGACCTAAAAAGAGCATGCTACAGGGACACTGCTACATCGATGTTCATAGCAGCACAATTCACAATAGGAAGACTGTGGAACCAACCTAGATGCCCTTCAATAGACGAATGGATAAAAAAAATGTGGCATTTATACACAATGGAGTATTACTCTGCATTAAGAAATGACAAAATCATAGAATTTGGAGGGAAATGGATGGCATTAGAGCAGATTATGCTCAGTGAAGCTAGCCAAGCCCTAAAAAACAAATGCCAAATGTCTTCTTTGATATAAGGAGAGTAATTAAGAACAGACTAGGGAAGAAGAGCACAAGAAGAAGACCATCATTAAACAGGGTTGAGAGGTGGGAGGGAAAGGGAGAGAGAAGGGAAATAGCATGGAAATGGAACGAGACCCTCAGGTTTATACAAAATTACATACAAGAGGAAGTGAGGGGAAAGGGAAAAATAATACAAGGGGGAGGAATGAATTGCAGTAGTGGGGGTAGAGAGAGAAGAGGGGAGGGGAGGGGAGGGGAGGGGGGATAGTAGAGGATAGGAAAGGCAGCAGAATACAACAGACACTAGGATGGCAATATGTAAAGCAATGGAAGTGAAACTGATGTGAATCTGCAATCTGTATAAGGGGCAATATGGGAGTGCATAACCCACTTGAATCAAAATGTGAAATATGATATATCAAGAAATATGTAATGGAGGGGTAAGACAAGATAATACAAATGGAAGAAATGATTTACAGTAGAAGGGGTAGAGAGAAAAGGGGAGGGGAGGGGAGGGGAGGGGGGATAGTAGAAAATAGGACTGACAGCAGAATACATCAGACACTAGAAAGGCAATATGTGAATCAATGGAAGGGTAACTGATGTGATACAGCAATCTGTATACGGGGTAAAGTTGGGAGTTCATAACCCGCTTGAATCAAACTGTGAAATATGATGTATTAAGAACTGTGTAAGGTTTTGAACGACCAACAATAAAAAAAAAAAGACATCAAGGAGGAAATTAAAAACTTCCTAGAGTTAAATGAAAACACAGACACAACATATCGGAATCTATGGGACACATTGAAAAAGCAGTTCTAAGACGAAAATTCATTGCTTGGAGATCATTCCTCAAAAAGGAAAAAAAAAAACAAATAAATGATCTCTTACTTCATCTCAAAATCCTAGAAAAAGAAGAGCAAAACAACAGCAAAAAAAGTAGAAGGCAAGAAATAATTAAAATCAGAGCTGAAATTAATGAAATTAAAACAAAAGAAACAATTGACAAAACTAAAAGTTGGTTCTTTGAAAAAATAAATAAAATTGACAGACCCTTAGCCATGCTAAAGAAGAGAAGAAGAGAGAGAACTCAAATTACTAACATAAGAGATGAAAAAGGCAATATTACAACAGACACTTCAGAAATACAGAAGATAATCAGAAATTATTTTGAATCTTTATACTCTAATAAAATAGAAGATAATGAAGGCATAGATAAATTCCTTAAGTCTTATGATCTGCCCAGATTGAGTCAGGAGGATATAGACAACCTAAACAGACCAATAACAATAGAGGAAATAGAAGAAACCATCAAAAGATTACCAACTAAGAAAAGCCCAGGACCGGATGGGTATACAGCAGAGTTTTACAAAACCTTTAAAGAGGAACTAACACCAATACTTTTCAAGCTATTTCAGGAAATAGAAAAAGAGGGAGAACTTCCAAATTCATTCTACGAGGCCAACATCACCCTGATTCCGAAACCAGACAAAGACACTTCAAAGAAAGAAAACTACAGACCAATATCTCTAATGAACCTTGACGCAAAAATCTTCAATAAAATTCTGGCAAATCGGATTCAAATACAAAAAAATTATACACCATGATCAAGTAGGATTCATCCCTGGGATGCAAGGCTGGTGCAATATACGGAAATCAATAAATGTTATTCACCACATCAATAGACTTAAAAATAAGAACCATGTTATCATCTTGATAGATGCAGAAAAAGCATTCGACAAAGTACAGCATCCCTTTATGTTCAAAACTCTAAAAAAATTAGGGATAACCGGAACATACTTCAACATTGTAAAAGCAATCTATGATAAGCCACAGGCCAGCATCATTATGAATGGAGAATAATTGAAGGCATTCCCTCTAAGATCTGGTACAAGAAAGGGATGCCCTCTCTCACCACTTCTGTTCAACATAGTCCTTGAAACACTGGCCAGAGCAATTAGACAGACGAAAGAAATTAAAGGCATAAGAATAGGAAGAGAAGAACTTAAATTATCAATATTTGCAGATGATGTGATCCTATACCTAGCAGACCCAAAAGGGTCTACAAAGAAGCTATTAGAGCTAATAAATGAATTCAGCAAAGTGGCAGGATATAAGATCAACATGCATAAATCAAAGGCATTTCTGTATATCAGCGACAAATCCTCTGAAACGGAAATGAGGACAACTACTCCATTTACAATATCCCCACAAAAAATAAAATACTTGGGAATCAACCTAACAAAAGAGGTGAAAAACTTATATAATGAAAATTACAGAACCCTAAAGAAAGACATAGAAAAAGACATTAGAAGATGAAGAAATATACCACGCTCATGGATAGGCAGAACTAACATCATCAAAATGGCGATATTACCAAAAGTTCTCTATAAGTTCAATGCAATACCAATCAAAATCCCAACAGCATTTCTTGTAGAAATAGATAAAAGAATCATGAAATTCATATAGAATAATAAAAGACCCAGAATAGCAAAAACAATGCTAAACAGGAAGTGTGAATCAGGTGGTATAGCGATACCAGACTTCAAACTATACTACAGAGCAATAGTAACAAAAACAGCATGGTACTGGTACCAAAACAGGCGGGTGGACCAATGGTACAGAATAGAGGACACAGTAACCAATCCGCAAAACTACAACTACCTTATATTTGATAAAGTGGCTAAAAGCATGCAATGGAGGAAGGATAGCATCTTCAACAAATGGTGCTGGGAAAACTGGAAATCCATTTGCATCAAAGTGAATCTCAATCCCTACCTCTCGCCATGCACAAAAGTTAACTCAAAATGAATCAAGGAGCTTGATATTAAATCAGAGACATGGCATCTGATAGAAGAAAAAGCTGGCTACAATCTACATACTGTGGGATCGGGCCCCAAATTCCTCAATAGCACACCCATAGCGCAAGAGTTAACAACTAGAATAAAAAAATGGAACTTACTCAAACTAAAAAGTTTTTTTCTCAGCAAAAGAAACAATAAGAGAGATAAATAGGGAGCCTACATCCTGGGAACAAATGTTTAATCCACAAACTTCAGATAGAGCCATAATAACCAGAATATAAAAAGAACTCAAAAAATTAGACAATAAGATAACAAATAACCCAATCAATAAATGGGCCAAGGACCTGAATAGACACTTCTCAGAGGAGGACATACAATCAATCAATAAGTACATGAAGAAATGCTCACCATCGCTAGCAGTCAGAGAAATGCAAATCAAAACTACCCTAAGATACCATCTCACTCTAGTAAGATTGGCACCTATTAGGAAGTCAAACAACAATAAGTGCTGGAGAGGATGCGGAGAAAAGGGCACTCTTGTTCATTCCTGATGGGACTGCAAATTGGTGCAGCCAATTTGGAAAGCAGTATGGAGATTTCTTGGAAAGCTGGGAATGGAACCACCATTTGACCCAGCTATTCCCCTTCTCGGTCTATTTCATAAAGACTTAAAAAGAGCATGCTACAGGGACACTGCTGCATCGATGTTCATAGCAGCACAATTCACGATAGCAAGATTGTGGAACAAACCTAGATGCCCTTCAATAGATGATTGGATACAAAAATGTGGCATTTATACACAATGGAGTATTACTCTGCATTAAGAAACGACAAAATCATATAATTTGGAGGGAAATTGATGGCATTAGAGCATATTATGCTAAGTGAAGCTAGTCAATCGTTAAAAAACAAACACCAAATGACCACTTTGATATAAGGGGAGTAAACAAGGACAGGGTAGGGACGAATAGCTTGAGAAGAAAATTTACATTAAACAGAAATGAGAGGTGGGAGGAAAAGGGAGTGAGAAGGGAAATCGCATGGAAATGGAAGGCGATCCTCAGGGTTATTCAAAATGATATATAAGAGGAAAGGAGGGGTAAGACAAGATAATACAAATGGAAGAAATGATTTACAGTAGAAGAGGTAGAGAGAGAAAAGGGGAGGGGAGGGGAGGGGAGGGGGGATAGTAGAGAATAGGACTGACAGCAGAATACATCAGACACTAAAAAAGCAATATGTCAATAAATGGAAGGATAACTGATGTGATACAGCAATCTGTATATGGGGTAAAGTTGGGAGTTCATAACCCACTTGAATCAAACTGTGAAATATGATGTATTAAGAACTGTGTAATGTTTTGAACGAACAACAATAAAAAAATTTAAAAAAAAAGAAAACAGAGGTTGGAGACTTCAGAACAGAAGAACTGTTACAGAGAGCAGAGGTTAGAGACTTGGGTGCAGAAGAAGTGTTGTAGAAAACAGAGGTTGGAGACTGGGGTGCAGAGGGACCATTGCAGAGAGCAGAGTTTGGAGACTGAGGTGCAGAAACTGTTGCAGTTAGCAGATATTGGAGACTTGGGTGTAGAAGGACTGTTGCAGAGAGAAGAGGTTGGAGATTTGGGTGCACAAGGACTGTTGCAGAGAGCAGAATTTGGACACTGATGTGCAGAAGGACTGTTACAGAGAGCAGAGTTTGGAGACTTGATTGCAGAAGGACTGATACAGAAAGCAGAAGTTTGAGACTGGGGTTCAGAAGGACCGTTACAGAGAAAAGTGTCTGGAAACTGCAGAACAGAAGGACTGTTACAGAGATCAGAGGTTGGAGACTGGCGTGGAGAAGGACTGTAGCAGAGATCAGATGTTAAAGACTGCGGTTCAGAAGGACTGTTGCAGAGAGGAGGTTGGAGACTGGGGTGCAGAAGGACTGTTGCAGAGAGTAGGGGTTAGAGACTTGGGTGCAGAAGAACTGTTGCGGAGAGAAGACGTTGGAGATTGGGGTGAAAAAGGACTGTTGCTGAGACCAAAATTTGGTGTCTGAGGTGCAGAAAAACTGTTAAAGAGAGCAGTGGTTAGAGACTTGAGTGCAGAAGTACTGATACAAAAAGCAGAGATTGGAGACTGTGTTGGAGAAGGACTAATGTAGAGAGCAGATGTTGGAGACTGGGGTGCAGAAAGACTGTTGCATAGAGTAGAGGTTGGAGACTTAAGTGCAGAAGGACTATTACAGAGAGTAGAGGTTGGAGACTGGGGTGGAGAAAGACTGTTGCAAAGAGTAGCATTTGGAGATTGGGGTGCCACAGGACTGTTGCAGAGAGCAGAGGTTGGAGACTGAAGTGAAGAAGGACTGTTACAGAGAGCAGAGGTTGGAGAATGGGGTGAAGAAGGACTGATACAGAAAGCAGAGTTTTGAAACTAGAGTGCAGCAGGACCATTATACTAAACAGAGGTTGGAGACATCAGAACAGAAGGACTGTTACAGAGAACATAGGTTGGAGACTTGGGTGCAGAAAAAGTGTTGTAGAAAACAGAGGTTGGAGACTGGGGTGCAGAAGGACCATTGCAGAGAGAAGACTTGGAGACTGAGGTTCAGAAGGATTGATACAGAGAGCAGAGGATGGAGACTGGGGTGCAGTAGGACTATTAAAGAGAGCAGAGGTTGGAGACTGGGGTGCAGCATAACTCTTGAAGAGAGCAGAGGTTGGAGTCTGACGTGCAGAAGGACTGATACAGAAAGCAGAGTTTGGAGACTGGGGTGCAGAAGGACCATTACAGAGAGCAGTGGTTTGAAACTACAGTACAGAAGGACTGTTACAAAGAGCAGAGTTTGGAGACTGGGGTGTAGAAGTACTGTTAAGGAGAGAAAAGTTTGGAGAATGGGGTGCAGAATAAGTGTTGTAGAGAACAGAGGTTGGAGACTCGGGTGAAGAAAGACAATTGTAGAAAGCTGGAGTTTGGAGATTGGGGCACAGAAAGACTGTTGCGGAAAGCAGAGGTTGGAGTCTGAGGTGCAAAAAAACTGATACAGAAAGCAGAGTTTGTAGAATGGGGAGCAGAAGGATCGTTACAGAGAGCAGAGTTTGGAGACTGCAGTAAAGAAGGACTGTTACAGAGAGCAGAGGTTGGAGACTGGGGTGGAGAAGGATTGTGGCAGAGAGCAGATTTTGGAGACTTGTGTGCAGAAGGACTGTTGCAGATAGCAAGGTTGAAGACTGGGGTGCAGAAGGACTGTTGCAGAGAGCAGAGGTTGCAGAGTGAGGTGCATAAGGACTATTACAAAGAGCAGAGTTTGGAAAATGTGTTGCAGAAGGACTGATTCAGAAAGCAAAGGTTGGAGACTGGGGTTAAGAAGGACCCTTACAGAGAATAGAGGTTGAAGACCCTTGTACATAAGAACTGTTGTGGAGAACAGAGGTTGGAGACTGGGGTGCAGAGGGACCATTGCAGAGAGCAGAGTTTGGATACTGAGGTGCAGAAAGACTGTTGTAGTTAGCAGATATTGGAGACTTGGGTGTAGAAGGACTGTTGCAGAGAGAAGAGGTTGGAGATTGGGGTGCAGAAGGACTGTTGCAGAGAGCAGAATTTGGACACTGAGGTGCAGAAGGACTGTTACAGAGAGCAGAGGTTTGAGACTTCATTGCAGAAGGACTGATACAGACAGCAGAGGTTTGAGACTGGGGTGCAGAAGGACCGTTACAGAGAGAAGTGTTTGGAAACTGCAGTACAGAAGGACTATTACAGAGAGCAGAGGTTGGGGACTGGGGTAGAGAAGAACTGTTGCAGAGATCAAATGTTGGAGACTGGTGTGCAGAAGAACTGTTGCAGAGAGTAGAGGTTTGAGATTGGGGTGTAGAAGAACTGTTACAGAGAGGAGAGGTTGCAGACTGGGGTGCAGTAGGACCGTTGCAGACAGGAGAGGTGGGAGACTGAGGTGCAGAACGATTGTTACAGAGTGCAGAGGAAGGTTACTGAGGTACAGAAGGACTGATCCAAAAAGCAGAGGTTGGAGACTGGGGAGCAGAATGAGTGTTACAGAGAGCAGAGTTTAGAGATTGGGGTGTAAAAGAACTGTTACAGAGAAAAGCTGTTGGAGACTGGGGTGAAGAAGGCCTGTTACAGAGAGCAAAAGGTGAAGACTCAGGTGCAGAAAGACTGTTGCAGAGAGCAGAGGTTGGAGACTGGGTTGCAGAAGGACCGATTCAGAGAGCAGAGTTTGGAGACTGCAGCACAGAAGGACTGTTACAGAGAGTAGAGCTTGGAGACTGGGGTGCAGAAGGAATGTTACAGAGAACAAAGTTTGGAAACTGGGGTGCAGAAGGATCTTATGGAGACCAGAAGTTAAAGACTGGGGTGCAGAAGGACTGTTGCAGAGAGCAGACGTTGGAGACTGGGGTGCAGAAAGATCGTTGCAGAGAGTAGAGGTTAGAGACTTGTGTGTAGAAGAACTGTTGAAGAGAGCAGATGTTTGAGACTGGGGTGTAGAAGGACTGTTGCAGAGAGCAGAGGTTGGAGACTGGGGTGCAAAAGGAACGTTACAGAGAGCAGAGTTTGAAGAGTGCAGTACAGAAAGACTGTTTGGAGACAGAAGTGCAGAAGGACTATTGCAGAGAAATGGGTTTGGAGACTGGGGTGCAGAAGAAAAGATGCAGAGAGCAGAGGATGGAGACTAAGGTGCAGAAGGACTTTTACAGAGAGCAGAGTTTGAAGACTGGGGTGCCCAAGGACTGTTACAGAAAGCAGAGTTTGGAGACTTTTTTTCAGAAGGATCATACAGAGAGCAGAGGTTGGCGAGTTGGGTGCAGAAGGATTGAGGAAGAGAGCAAAAGTTGGACACTTAGTTGTAGAAGAATCATTGCAGAGAGCAAAGTGGAGAAGGATCATAACAGAGAGAAGAGGTGGGAGACTGGGGTGCAGAAGGAAAGTTACAGAGAGCACAGTTTGGAAACTGGGGTGCAGATAGAATTTTGCAAAAAGCAGAGTTTGGATTCTGGGGTGGAGAAGGACTGTTGCAGAGAGAAGAGGTTGGAGACTGAGATGCAGAAGAACTGTTACACATAGAAGACTTTGGAGACTGGGGTGAAAATCATGATATAGAAAGCAGAGGTTGGAGACTGGGGTGCAGAAGGATTGTTACAGAGAGCAGAGGTTGGAGACTCGTGTGCCGAAGGACTGTTACAAAGAGCAGAGGTTGAAGACTTGTGTGTAGCAGGACTGTTGCAGAGAGCAGAGGTTGCAGACTTGGGTGCAGAAGGACTGATACAGAGAGCAGAGTTTGGAGACTGGGTTGCAGAAGGCCTGTTACAGAGAGCAGAGGTTGGAGACTGGGTGCAGAAGGGCTGTTACAGAGATCAGAGTTTGGAGACTGGTGTGCAGAAGGATCGTTCCAGAGAGCAGATTTTTGAGACTTGAGTGCAGAAGGATGGTTGCTGAGAGCAGATGATGGAGACTGGGATGAAGAAGGACTTTTGCAGAGAGCAGAGTTTTGACACTGGGTAACAGAAGGACTTTTACACAGAGCAGAGGTTGAAAACTGGGGTGTAGAAGAACTGTTTCAGAGAGCAGAGTTTGGAGACTGGGGTAGAGAAGGACTGTTACAGAGAGAAGATGTTTGAGACTGAGATGCAGAAAGACTGTTACAAAGAGCAGAGTTTATAGATTGGGGTGCAGAAGGACTTCTTCAGAGAGTAGATGTTGGAGAGTGGGGTGCAGAAGAACTGTTGCAGAGAGCCGAAGTTTGAGACTGGGGTGCAGAAGGATTGTTGCAGGTCGTAGAAGTTGGATATGACGTGCTGAAGGACTCTTGAAGAAAACAGAGTTTGGAGAATGGGGTGCAGAAGGACGGTTGCAGAGAGCAGATGTTGGAGACTGAGGTGCAGAAGGATTTTTACAGAGAGCAGAGGTTGGAGACTGAGGTGAAGAAGGCCTGTTACAAAGATCAGAGTTTGGAGACTGGGGTTCAGAAAAATCTTTAAAAGAGCAGAGGTTGGAGACTGGGGTGCAGACGAACTGTTGCACAGAGTAGAAGTTGGAGACTGGGGTAGAGAAGGACTGTTACAGAGAGGTTGGAGACTTGGGTGCAGAAAGACTGTTTCAGAGAGCAGAATTTGGAGACTCAGGTGCAGAAGGACTGTTACAGAGAGCAGAGTTTGGAGACTGGAATGCAGAAGGACCGTCTCAGAGAGCAGAGTTTAGAGACTAGGGTACAGAAAGACTGTTGCAGAGAGCAGATGTTTTAGACTGTGGTTAAGAAGAACTGTAGAAGAGAGCAGAAGTTAGAGAATGGGGTGCAGAAGTAAGGTTGCAGAGAGCAGAGTTTGGAGAAAGAGGTGCAGAAGGACTATTACAGAGAGCAGAGGTTTGAAACAGTGGTGGAGAAGGACTGATACAGAAAGCAGAGGTTTGAGATTGTGTATCAGAAGGACTGTTACAGAGAGCAGAGGTTGAAGACTGTGGTACAGAAGGACTGTTACAGAGAGAAGAGGTTGGAGAATGAGGAGCAGAAGAACTGTTGCAGAGAATAGAGTTTGGAGACTGGGGTGCAGCAGGACCGGTGCAGAATCCAGAGGTTGAAGACTGTGGTGAAAAAGTAATGTTACAGAGAGCAGAGTTTTAAAAGTGGAATGCAGAAGGATCGTACAGATATCAGAGATTGTAGACCGAGGTGCAGCAAGACTGTTACAGAGAGAAGAGGTTGGAGACTGGGGTGCAGAAAGATCGTTGCAGACAGCAGAGTTTCCAGACTGAGGCCCAGAAGGACTGTTGGTGAGAGCAGATGTTGGAGACTTGGGTGCCGAAGAACTGCTGCTGAGAGAAGATTGTGGAGACTGGGATGCAGAAAGATAATTGCAGAGAGCAGAGGTTGGACACTGGGGTGCAGAAGGACTGTTACACAAAGCAGAGGTTGGAGGCTGGGGTGAAGAAGGACTTTTTCAAAGAGCAGATGTTAGAGACTTAGGTGCAGAAGGACTGTTGCAGAGAGCAGATGTTAAAGACTGGGATGCAGATGGATTATTACAGAGAGCAGAGGTTGGACACTGGGGTGCAGAAGGACTGTTACACAGAGTAGAGGTTGGAGACTTGGGTGAAGAAGGACTGTTTCAGAGAGCAGAATTTGTAGACTGAGGTTTAGAAGGACTGTTGCAGATAGCAGAGTTTGGAGACTGGGGTGCAGAAGGACTGATACACAAAGCAGAGTTTGGAGACTGGGGTGCAGAAGGACCGTTAGAGAGAGTAGAGTTTGGAGACTGCAATACAGGAGGACTGTTTAAGAGAGAAGAGGTTGGAGATTGGGGTGCAGAAGAACTGTTTCAGAGAGCAGCGGTTGGAGACTGAGGTACAGAAAGAATGTTACAGAGAGCAAAGTTTGGAGACAGGGGTACAGAATTACTGATACAGAAAGAAGAGGTTAGAAACTGGGGTTCAGTAGGACCGTTACAGAGAGCAGAGGTTGAAGACTGCGGTACAGAAGGACTGTTATAGAGAGCAGAGTTGGAGAATGGGGAGCAGAAGAACTTTTGAAGAGAACAGAGTTTGGAGACTGGGGTGCAGAAGGACCAGTGCAGAATCCAGAGGTTGGAGACTGTGGTGGAAAAGTAATGTTACAAAGAGCAGAGTTTGAAAACTGGGATGCAGAAGGATCTTACAGAGAGCAAAGTTTGGAGACAGGTGTGCAGAAGAACTGTTGAGAAGAGGAGACGTTGGAGACTGGGGTGCAGAAAGATCATTGCAGAGAGCAGAGGTTGGAGACTGAGGTGCAATAAGATTGTTACAGAGAGTAGACTTTGAAAATTGGGGTGCAAAAGACCTGTTACAGATAGCAGAGGTTGGAATCTTGGGGTGCAGAATAACTGTTACAGAGAGCAGAGATTTTAGAGAAGGTTGCAGAAGGATCTTACAGAGAGCAGAGATTTTAGACCTAGGTGCAGCAGGACTTTTACAGAGAGCAGAGGTACGAGACTGGGGTGCAGAAGGCCTGTTACAGAGAGCAGAGTTTGGAGACTGGGGTGAAGAAGGACTAATACAGAGGGCAGAGATTTTAGACTGGGTTGCAGAAGGATCTAACAGAGAGCAGATGTTGGAGACTGAGGTGTAGAATGATGGTTGCAGAGAGAAGAGTTTGGAGACTGGGGTGCTGAAGGCCTGTTACAGAGAGCAGAGTTTGAAGACTGGGGTGCAGAAGTATTGTTATAGAGAGCAGAGTTAGGATACTGGGTGGCAGAAGGATCTTACAGAGAGCAGAGTTTTTAGACTGAGGTGAAAGAGGACTGTTATAGAGAGAAGTGGTTGGAGACTGGGGTGCAGAGAGATCGTGCAGAGAGAAGAGGTTTGAGACTGAGGTGTAGAAGGACTTTTACAGAGAGCAGAGGTTGGAGACTGAGGTGCAGAAGGACTGTTAGAGGGAGCAAATTTTGGAGACTGTGTTGCAGAAAAATCTTACATAGAGCAGAGTTTGGAGACTGAGGTGCAGAAAAACTGTTACAGAAAGCAGTGGTTGGAGACTGGGGTGCAGAAGGACTGTTACACAGAGCAGAGGTTGAAGACTGGGTTGTAGAAGGATTGTTGCAGAGAGGAGAGGTTGGAGACTTTGGTGCAGAAAGACTGTTGCAGAGAGCAGAATTTGGAGACTCAGGTGCAGAAGGATTGTTACAGAAAGCAGAGTTTGGAGACTGGGGTGCAGAAGGAGTGTTGCAGAGAGCAGATGTTTTAGACTGTAGTTCAAAAGAACTGTAGTAGAGAGCAGAGGTTGGAGAATGGTGTGCAGAAGGACTATTACAGAGAGCAGAGTTTGTAAACAGTGGTGCATAAGGACTGATACAGAAAGCAGAGGTTTGAGTTTGTTGTGCAGAAGGACTGTTACAGAGAGCAGAGGTTGAAGACTGCAGTACAGAAGGACTGTTACAGAGAGCAGAGGTTGGAGAATGGGGAGCAGAACTGTTGCAGAGAACAGAGTTTGGAGACTGGGGTGCAGCAGGACCGGTGCAGAAACCAGAGGTTGGAGACTGTGGTGGAAAAGTAATGTTACAGAGAGCAGATGTTGGAGACTTGGGTGCAGAAGAACTGTTGCTGAGAACAGATTCTGGAGACTGGAATTCAGAAGGATCATTGCAGAGAGCAGAGGTTGGACACTGGGGTGCAGAAGGACTGTTACACAGAGTAGAGGTTGGAGACTGGGGTGAAGGAGGACTTTTTCAGAGAGCAGATGTTAGAGACTTAGGTGCAGAAGGACTGTTGCAGAGAGCAGATGTTGGAGACTGGGATGGTAGAAGGATTATTGCAGAGAGCAGAGGTTGGACACTGGGGTGAAGAAAGACTGTTACACAGAGTAGAGGTTGGAGACTGGGGTGAAGAAGGACTGTTGCAGGGAGCAGGTGTTGGAGACTTGGGTCCATAAGGACTGTTGCAGAGAGCAGAATTTGTAGACTGAGGTTCAGAAGGACTTTTGCAGATAGCAGAGTTTGAAGACTGGGGTGCAGAAGGACTGATACACAAAGCAGAATTTGGAGACTGGGGTGCAGAAGGACCGTTAGAGAGAGCAGAGTTTGGAGACTGCAATACAGGAGGACTGTTTAAAAGAGAAGAGGTTGGAGATTGGGGTGGAGAAGAACTGTTTCAGAGTGCAGATGTTGAAGACTGGGGTGCAGAAAAACTGTTGCAGAGAGCAGCGGTTGGAGGCTGAGGTGCAGAAAGAATGTTACAGAGAGCAAAGTTTGGAGACAGGGGTACAGAATTACTGATACAGAAAGAAGAGGTTGGAGACTGGGGTGCAGAAGGACCATTACAGAGAGCAGAGGTTGGAGACGGAGGTTCAGAAGGACTGTTGCAGAGAGCAGAGATTAGATAATGGGGTGTTGAAGGACTGTTAAAGAGAGAAGAGTTTGGAGACTAGGGTACAGAAGGACCGGTGCAGAATCCAGAGGTTGGAGACTGTGGTGGAAATGGAATGTTACAGAGAGCAGAGTTTGAAAACTGGGATACAGAAGGATCTTACAGAGAGCAGAGATTTTAGAGCTAGGTGCAGCAGGACTGTTACATAAAGCAGAGGTTCGAGACTGGGGTGCAGAAGACCTGTTACGGAGAGCAGAGTTTGGAGAGTAGGGTGCAGAAGGACTGACACAAAAGGCATAGTTTTTAGACTGGGTTGCAGAAGGATCTAAAAGAGAGCAGATGTTGGAGACTGAGGTGTAGAATGATCGTTGAAGAGAGAAGAGTTTGGAGAATGGGGTGCTGAAGGCCTGTTACAGAGAGCAGAGTTTGGAGACTAAGGTGAAGAAAGCCTGTTCAAGAGAGCAGAGTTGAAGACTGGGGTGCAGAAGGATTGTTATAGAGAGAAGAGTTAGGATACTGACTGGCAGAAGGATCTTACAGAGAGCAGAGTTTTCAGACTGAGGTGAAGGAGGACTGTTACAGAGAGAAGTGGTTGGAGACTGGGGTGCAGAAAGCCTGTTCAAGAGAGCAGAGTTGAAGACTGGGGTGCAGAAGGATTGTTATAGAGAGAAGAGTTAGGATACTGACTGGCAGAAGGATCTTACAGAGAGCAGAGTTTTCAGACTGAGGTGAAGGAGGACTGTTACAGAGAGAAGTGGTTGGAGACTGGGGTGCAGAGAGATCGTGCAGAGAGAAGAGGTTTGAGACTGAGGTGTAGAAGGACTTTTACAGAGAGCAGAGGTTGGAGACTGCGGTGCAGAAGGACTGTTACAGAGAGCAAATTTTGGAGACTGTGTTGCAGAAGGATCTTACATAGAGCAGAGTTTGGAGACTGAGGTGCAGAAGGACTGTTGCAGAAAACAAAGGTTGGAGTCTGGGGTGCAGAAGGATTGTTGCTGAGAGCAAAATTTTCAGACTGAGGTTAAGAAGGACTGTTGCAGAGAGCAGATTTTGGAGACTGGGGTGCAGAACAACTGCTACAGAGAGCAGAGGTTGGAGACTGGGGTGTAGAAGGCCTGTTACAGAGAGCAGAGTTCTGAGACTGGGGTTCAGGAGAACTTTTACAGAGAGCAGAGTTTTTTAGACTGGGTTTAAAAGAATCTTACAGAGAGCAGAGGTTTGAGACTGAGGTGCAGAAGGACGGTTGCAGAGAGCAGATATTGGAGACTGCAGTACAGAAGGACTGTTGCAGAGAGCTGAGGTTAAAGACTAGGGTACACAAGGACTTTCTTAGAGAGAAGATGTTGGAGACTGTTGTTCAGAAGGACTGTTGCAGAGAGCAGAAGTTAGAGAATGGGGTACAGAAAGACTTTTGCAGAGAGCAGAGTTTGGAGACTGAGGTTCAGATGGACGGATCATGAAAGCAGAGGTTGGAGAGTGGCGTGCAAAAGGACCTTTACAGAGAGCAGAGTTTGGAGACTGTGGTACAGAAGGACTATTACAGAGAGCAGAGTTTGGAGACTGGGAGTAGAAGGACTGTTGCGGAGTACAGAGGTAGGAGACTGGAGTGTAGCAGGACCATTGCAGAAAGCAGAGGTTGGAGACTGGCATGGAGAAGGAATATTACAGAGAGCATATTTTGGAAACTGGGGTGTAGAAAGATCTTTCAGAGACCAGAGGTGGGAGACTGAGTTTTAGAGGATCGTTGAAGAGAATAGAAATTGGAGACTGGGGTGAAGAAGGATCGTTGCAGTCAGCAGATTTTCCAGACTCAGATGCAGAAGGACTGTTACACAGAGCAGAGGTTGAAGAATGAGGTAAAGAAGGACAGTTACAGAGAATAGATGTGGGAGACATGGGTTCAGGACTGATACAGAGCAGAAGTTGGAGACTGAGGTACAGAAGGACTGTTTCAGAGAGAAGAGGTTGTAGACTCGGGTGTAGAAGGATTATTGCAGAGAGCAAGTTTTCAGACTGAGGTACAGAAGAACTGTTGAAGAGAGCAGATGTTGGAGATTGGGGTGCACAAGGACTGTTGCAGCGAGCATAGAATGGAGACTGGGGTGCAGATGGATCATTACAGAGAGCAGAGGTTAGAGACTGGGGTGCAGAAGAACCTTTTCACAGAGCAGAGGTTTGAGACTGAGGTTCAGAATTATTGTTACAGAGAGCAGAGTTTAGAGACTGGGGTACAGAAAGACTGTTTCAGTGAGCAGAGTTTGCAGACTGGTTTTCAGAAGGGTCTCACAGAACGAAGAGGTTGGACTGATTTACAAAAGGACTGTTACAGCGAGCAGAGTTTGGAGACTGAGGTGCAGAAGATTGTTGCAGACAGCAGAGTTTTTAGACTGAGGTACAGAAGAACTGTTGCAGAGAGCAGATGTTGGAGACTGGGTGGACAAGGACTGTTGAAGTGAGCACAGGTTGGAGACCGGGTGCAGAAGGATCATTGCGGAGAGCAGAGGTTGGAGACTGGAGTGAAGAAGGACTGATAAAGACAGCAGAGGTTGGAGACAGGGGTGCATAAGGCCTGTTACAGAGAGCAGAGTTTGAAGACTGGGGTGCAGAAGGACTATTACAGAGAGCAGAGTTTGGAGACTGGGTTGTAGAAGGATCTTACAGAGATCAGAGGTTGGAGACTGAGGTGCAGAAGCACTGTTGCAGAGAGTAGAGTTTGGAGAACTAGGTGCAGAAGGACCGTTGCAGAGTGCAGAGCTTGGAGACTGAGGTGCAGAATGATTGATAAAGAGAGCAGAGGTTGGAGACTGGGGTGCAGAAGGCCTGTTACAGAGAGCAGAGGTTGGAGACTGCAGTACAGAAGGACTGTTACAGAGAGCAGATGTTGCAGACTGTGGTGCAGAAGGACTGTTGCAGAGAACAGCAGTTGGAGACTGGGGTGCATAAAAACCGTTGCTGAGAGAAGAGGTTGGAGACTGATGTGAAGAAGGATTGTTACAGAGAGCATAAGTTGGAGACAGAGGTGGAGAAGGACTGTTACAGAGAGTAGAGTTTGGAGACTTGGGTGCAGAAAGACTGATACAGAGAGCAGAGGTTGGAGACTGGGGTACAGAAGGAATGTTGCAGAGTGCAGACTTTTAAACTGGCGTGCAGAAAGACTGTTACAGGGAGAAGAGGTTGAAGCCTGTGGTGCAGAAAGACTGACACAAAAAGCAGAGTTTGAAGACGGGATGAAGAAAGTCCATTACAGAAATCAGAGGTTGGATACAGGTGTGCAGAAGTATCCTACAGAGAGCAGAGGTTTGAGACTGTGGTGTAGAAAAAGTGTTGCAGAGAGCAGAGGTTGGAGACTGGGGTGCAGAAAGACTGTTGCAGAGAGCAACGTTTAAAGACTGTGGTACAGGAGGACTGTTACAGAGAGCAGAGTTTGGACACTGGGGTGCAGGACTGATACAGAAAGCAGATGTTGGAGCCTGGGGTGCAGAATTATTGTTGCAGACAGAAAAGGTTGGAGACTGGGTTTCAGAAGGACTGTTGCAGAGAGCAGAATTTGAGACTTAGATGCAGAAGGACTGTTACAGAGAGCAGAAGTTGGAGACTGGGATGCAGAAGGACTGTTGCAGAGAACAGAGGTTGAAGACTGGGGTGCAGAAGGACTGTTGCAGAGAGCAGAGGTTGGAGATTCGTGTGCAGAAGGACTGTTCCAGAGAAGAGATGTTGGAGACTGGGGTGCAGAAAGCCTGTTACAGAGAGCAGAGTTTTGAGAATAGGTGCATAAGAACTGTTACAGAGAGTAGAGGTTGGATACTGAGGTGCAGATGGACAACTGCAGAGAGAAGAGGTTGAAGACTTAGGTGCAGAAGTACCGTTACAGAGAGCAGAGGTTGGAGATTGAGGTGCAGAAGGACTGATACAGAAAGCAGAGTTTAGAGACTGGGGTGCATTACAGAGAGCAGAGGTTGGGGACTGTGGTGCAGAAGAACTGTTACAGAGAGCAGAGGTTGGAGACTGGGGTGCAGAAGGACTGTTGTAGAGAGCAGTCGTAGGAGACTGGGGTGCAGAAGTATAGTTGCAGAGAGCAGAGGTTGGAGACTGAGGTGCAGAAGGACTGTTACAGAGAGCAGAGGTTGGAGATTGGGGTGCAGAAGGACTGTTGCAGAGAACAGAGGTTGGCGACTGAGGTGCACAAGGACCATTGAAGATAGCAGAGGTTGGAGACTGGGGTGCAGAAGGAACTTACAGAGAGCATAGGTTGGAGACTGAAGTACAGAAGGACTGTTGTAGAGAGCAGACGTAGGAGACTGGGGTGCAGAAAGATTGTTGTAGAGAGCAGAGTTTGGAAACTGGGGTGCACTACTGGTAAGAAAGCAGATGTTGGATACTGGGGTTCCAAAGGACCGTTACAGAGAGCTGAGATTGTAGACTGGGGTGCAAAAAGACTTTTACAAAGAGCAGAGATTGGAGACTGGGTAGCAGAAGAAATGTTACTGAGAGTAGAGTTTGGACACTGTGGTAAAGAAGCATATTACAGCGAGCAGAGTTTGGAGAGTGGGGTTAAGAAGGACCTTTGCAGAGAGCAGAATTTGGAGACTGAGGTGCAGAAGGATTGTTACAGAGAACAGAGTTTTGATATTGAGGTGCAGAAGGACTGTTGCACAGAGCAGAAGTTGGAGATTTGGGTGCAGAAGGACTATTGCAGAGAGCAGAAGTTGGAGACTGAGGTGCAGAAGGACTGTTACAGAGAGCAGAGGATTTAGACAGGGGTGCAGAAAGAATGATACAGAAAGCAGATTTTGGAGACTGGGGTACAGGAGGACCATTACAGAAAAAAGAGGTTGGAGACTGGGGTGCAGAAGGACTGTTGCAGAGATTAGATGATGTAGACTGGGGTTCAGGAGGACTGTAGCAGAGAGCAGACTTTGGAGACTGTGGTGCAGAAGGACTGATATAGAAATCAGTGTTTGGAGACTGGGGTGCAGAAGGACCGTTAAAGGGAGCAGAGTTTAGAGACTGCCGTACAGATGGACTGCTACAGAGAGAAGAGTTCGGAGACGGGGTTGCAGAAGGATCTTACAGAGAGCAGAGGTTGGAGACTCGGGTGTAGAAGAACTGTTGCAGAGAGCAGACGTTGGGGACTGGGGTGCAGAAGAATTTTTTCAGAGAGCAGAGGTTTGCAACTGGGGTGTAGAAGGACTGTTGCAGAGAAGAGAGGTTGTAGACTGGGGTGCAGAAGGGCTGGTACAGGGAGCAGAGTTTGAAGACTGGGATGCAGAAATACTTTTGCAGTAAGCAGAGGTTAGAGACTTGGTTGGAGAAAGAATGTTACAGAGAGCAGATTTTGTAAACTGGTGTGCGAAAAGACCATTACAGAGAGCAGAGTTTGAAGACTGCAGTACAAAAGGACTGTTACACAGAGCAGATGTTGGAGACTGTGGTGCAGAAGGGCTGTTGCAGAGCAGAGGTTGGAGACTGTGGTGCAGAAGGATCATTGTAGAGAACATAGGGTGCAGACTGGGCTGCTGAAGGAGTTTTACAGACTGCAGAATTTTGAGACTGGGGTGCAGAAGGACTGTTATAGAAAGCAGAGTTTTGAGAGTGGTTTTTAGAAGTTTCTTACAGAGAGCAGACGTTGGTGACTGAGGTGCAGAAGGATTGTTACAGAGAGTAGATGTTGAAGACTGAGGTGCAGAAAGACCTTTGCAAAGAGAAGAAGTTTGAGACTGAGGTGCAGAATGACTATTGCAGAGTGCAGAGGTTGAAGACTTGGGTGTAGGACTGTTGCAGATAGCAGAGGTTGAAGTTTGGGGTTCCGAGAGACTGTTGCAGCTAGCAGACCTTAGAGACTGAAATACAAAAGGACAGTTACAGAGCCCAGGTTGGACATTTAGTGCAGAATGACTGATAGAGAAAGCAGAGGTTGGAGAGTGGGGTGCAGAAGGACCGTTACAGAGAGAAGAGTTTGGAAACTGCAGTACAAAAGTACTGTTACAGAGAGCATAGGTTCTAGACTGGGGTGGAGAAGGACTGTTGTAGAGAGCAGACGTTGGAGACAGGGATGCAGAAGGACTGATGCAGAGAGCAGAGGTTGAAGACTGGGTGCAGTAGGACAATTGCAGAGTGCAGAGGTTGTAGACTGTGGTGGAGAAGGACTGTTACAGAGCAGAGTTTGTAGACTGGGGTGCAGAAGAAGTGTTGTAGAGAACAGAGGTTGAAGACTGGTGTGCAGAAGGATCATTGCAGAGACCAGAGGTTGGAGACTGGGGTGCAGAAGGACTGATACAGAAAGCAGAGTTTGGAGACTGGGGTGCGGAATGCCTGTTACAGACAGCAGAGTTTGGAGACTGGGGTGCAGACAGATTGGTATAGAGAGCAGAGTTTGAATACTGGGTTGCAGAAAGATATTAAGAAGAGCAAAATTTGGAAACTGAGGTGCAGAAGCACTGTTACAGAGAGAAGATGTTGGAGACTGAGGTGCAGAAGGACCGTTGCAGAGAGCAGACATTGGAGACCGAGGTGTAGAAGGATTGTTACAGAGAGCAGAGGTTGGACACTGGGGTGCAGAAGGACTGATACAGAAAGCAGAGGTTGGAGACTCGGATGCTGAAGGACCCTTACAGAGAGCAGAGGTTGAAGACTGAGGTGCAGAAGGACTGTTGCAGAGAGCAGAGTTTGCAGACTGAGTTGCAGAAGGACTGTTACAGCGGCCAGATTTTCGAGACTGTTGTGAAAAACGACTGATACAGAAAGCAGAGGTTGGATACTGGGGTGCATAAGGGCCATTACAGAGAGCAGAGGTTGGAGACTGGGTTGCAGAAGAACTGTTGAAGAGAACAGAGGTTGAAGACTGGGGTGCAAAAGAATCGTTGTGGCGAGCAGAGTATCGAGACTGGGGGGTAGAAGGACTGTTGCAGAGAGCAGAAGTTGTAGACTGGGTTGTAGAAGGACTGTTGCAGAGAGCAGATGTTGGAGACTTGGGTGCTGAAGGATTGTTGCAGAGACCAGAGGTTGGAGACTGGGGTGCAGAAGGACTGTTACAGAGAGCATACTTTGGACACTGGGGTGCAGAAGGATTGTTGCAGAGAGCAGATTTTGAAGACTGGGGTGCAGAAGGATCGTTATAGAGAGCAGAGATTGAAGACTGTGGTGCAGAAGGACTTTTACAGAAAGCACAGGTTGAAGACTGGGGTGCAGTAGGACTTTTACAGAGAGCACAGGTTGGAGACTCATGTGCAGAAAATCTATTGCACAGAGCAAATTTTGGAGACTGGGTTGCAGAAGGAGTGTTGCAGAGAGCAAAGATTGGAGATTGAAAAATGCAGAAAGACCCTTACAGAGAGCAGAGTTTCGAGACTGCTTTACAGAAGTACTTTTACAGAGAGCAGAAGTTGGAAACAGGTGTGCAGAAGGATCTTACAGACAGCGTAGGTTTGAGACTGGGTTGCAGAAAGACTGGTGCAGAGAGCAGTGGTTAGAGACTGGGGTGCAGAAGGATAGTTGAAGAGAGAACAGTTTGGAGACTGGCGTAAAACGGCCTGTTATAGACAGCATAGGTTGGAGATTGAGGTGCAGAAGGCCTTTTACAGAGAGCAGTGCTTGAAGACTGGGGTGCAGAAGGATAGTTACAGAGAGTAGAGTTTAAAGAGTGGTTTCCAAAAGGATCTTACAGAAACAAAAGGTTGGAGACTGAGGTACATAAAGACTGTTACACAGAGAAGAGTTTTGAGACTGAGATGCAGAAGGATCGTTCCAGAGAGAAGAGTTTTCAGACTGAGGTGCACAAGGACTGTTACTGAGAGCAGAGGTTGGAGACTAGAGTGGAGAAAAACTGCTGAGGAAAGTAGAGGTTGGAAACTGAGGTGCAGAAGGACTGTTACAAAGAGCAGATGTTGGAGACTGGGGTGCAGAAGGACTGATACAGAAAGCAGAGGTTGGTGACTGTGGTGCAGTAGGACTGTTGCAGAGAGCAGAGGTTAGAGACTGGAGTACAGAAGGACTATTGCACAGAGCAGAGGTTGCAGACTGAGGTGCAGAAGGACTTTTACAGAGAGCAGAGTTTGGAGAATGTGGTGCAAAAGGACTGATACATAAAGCAGTGATTGGACACTGGGGTGCAGAAGGACCATTACAGAGAACAGAGGTTGGAGACTGCGGTACAGAAGGACCCTTACAGAGAACAGAGGTTGGAGACTGCGGTACAGAAGGACTGTTAGAGAGAGCAGAGGTTGGAGACTGGGGTACAGAATAATTGTTGTAGAAAACAGAGGTTAGAGGCTGGGGTGCAGAAGGACCATTGCAGGAAGCAGAGGTTGGAGACTGGGTTTCAGAAGGATCATATAGAGAGCAGAATTTGGACACTGAGGTGCAGAAGGGCTGTTGCAGAGAGCAAAGTTTGGAGATTAGGGCGCAGAAGGGCTGTTGCAGAGAGCAGAAATTGTAGTCTGAGTTTCAGAAGGACTGTTACAGAAAGCAGAGTTTAGAGACCAGGGTGCAGAAGGACTGATACAGAAAGCAGACTTTGGAGACTGGGGTCCAGAAGGACCATTACAGAGAGAAGAAGTTGGAGACTGTAGTACAGAAGGACTGTAACAGAGAGCAGAGGTTTGAGACTGGGGTGCCAAAGGACCGTTGCAGAGAGTAGACGTTGGAGACTGAGGTGCAGAAGGACAATTACAGAGAGCAGAGGTTGAAGACCTGAGTGCAGAAGGACTGATAGAGAAAGCAGAGGTAGGAGAGTGGGGTGCAGAAGGACCGTAACTGAGAGAAGAGTTTGGAAACTGCAGTACAGAAAAAATGTTACAGAGAGCAGATGATGGAGACTGGGGTGGAGAAAAACTGTTTCAGAGAGCAGATGTTGGAGACTGGGGTTCAGAAGGACTGTTGAAGAGAGCAGAGGTTTAAGACTGGTTTGCAGTAGGACTGTTGCAGAGAGCAGAGTTTGAAGAGTGAGGTGCAGAAGGAGTGTTACAGAGAGCAGAGTTTGGAAACTGGGGTGTAGAAAAATCTTACAGAGAGAAAAGTTTGGAGACTAGGGTGCAGAAGGATTGTTGTAGAGAGCATACGTTGGAGACTGGGGTGCAGAAGGATGGTTGCAGAGTAGATTATGGAGGCTGGGGTATAGAAGGACTGTTCTAAAGAGCAGAGGTTGGAGACTGGGGTGCAGAAGAACTGTTGCAGAGAGCAGTTGTTTAAGACTGAGGTGCAAAAGAACTGTTACAGGGAGCAGTGTTTGGAGACTGGGGTGCAAAAGGACTGATACTGAGTGTAGAGTTTGGAGACTGGGGAGCAGAAGGATCTTACAGAAAGGAAAGTTTGGAGACTGGGTTGCAGAAGGATTGTTGCAGAAAGCAGACATTGGAGATTGGGGTGCAGAAGGCCTGTTTCAGAGAGCAGTTGTTGAAGACTGAGGTGCAGAAAAACTGTTACAGAGAGCAGTGTTTGGAGACTGAGGTGCAGAAGGATTGATGAAGAGAGCAGAGGTTGGAGACTGGGTGCAGAAGGACTGTGCAGAGTGCAGTGTTTCCAGACTGGGGTGCAGAACACTGTTGCAGAGGTTGGAGACTGCAGGGAAAAACTGTTACAGAGAGCAGAGGTTGAATCCTGGGGTGCAGAACGACGGATACAGAAAGCAGAGTTTAGAGACTGGGGTGCAGAAGGACCGTTACAGAGAATAGAGTTTGGTGACTGTGGTATAGACGTACTGTTGCAGAGAGCAGAGGTTGGAGACTGGGGTGAATTAGGACTGTTGCAGAGAGCAGAGGTTGAAGAATGGGGTGCAGAAAAATCGTTGCAGAGTGAAGAGGTTGGAGACTGAGGTGCAGAAAACCTGTTACACAGAGAAGAGCTTGGAAACTGGGGAGCAGAAGGCCTGTAACATAGAGCAGCGTTTGGATACTGGGTGGCATAAGGATCTTACAGAGAGCTGAGGTTGGTGACTGAGGTGCTGAAGGACTGTCAGAGAGAGCAGAGGTTGTAGACTTTGGTCCACAAAGATCGTTGCAGAGAGCTGAGTTTTCAGAATGAGGTTTAGAAAACCTGTTGCAGAGAGCAGATGTTGGAGACAGGGGTGCAGAAGAACTGTTGCAGAGAGCAGAATTTGGAGACTTGGGTGTAAAAATCGTTGCAGAGAGCAGAGGGTGGAGACTGGGGTGCCAAAGGACTGTTACAGAGAGCAGATTTTGGAGACTGGGGTGCAGAAGGACTGTTACAGAGAGCAGATCATAGAGTCTGGGGAGCAGAAGTACTGTTTCAGAGCACAGAGGTTGAAGACTGGGGTGGAGAAATAATGTTACAAAAAGTAGAGTCTGGAAACTGGAGTGCAAAAAGATACTACAGAGAGCAGAGATTGGAGACTGTGGTGCAGAAGGACTGTTTCAGAGAACAGACGTTCTGGACACCAGATCTTTCTGGTGTCCAGAAAGATCGTTGCAGAGAGCAGAGTTTGGAGACTGGGGTGGAGAAGTACTGTTGCAGAGAGCAGATATTGGAGACTGAGGTTAAGAAGGAATGTTACAGAGAGCAGAGTTTTATGATTTGTGTGAAGAAGGACAGCTACAGAGAGCAGAGTTTGGAGACTGGGGTGCAAAGGACTGTTGCAGAGAGCAGATTTTGGAGACTGGGGTGGAGAAGAATCGTTTAAGAGAGAAGTGGTTGGAGACTGGAGGGCAGAATTCCTATTACAGAGAGCAGAGTTTAAAGACTGTTGTGTAGAACGACTGTTACAGAGTGTAGAGTTTAAAGACTGGGTTGATGAAGGGTCTTACAGAGAGCAGAGTTTGAAGACTGAGGTGTAGAAGGACTATTACAGAGAGCAGAGGTAGGAGACTGCGGTGCAGAAGGTCATTGCAGAGAGCAGAGTTTTCAGACTGAGGTGTAGAATTTTTGCACAGAGCAGATGTTGGAGACTGGGCTGCAGAAGAACTGTTGCAGAGTGCAGATGTTGGTAACTAGGGTGCAGAAGGATTGTTTTAGAGACCAGAGGTTAGAGACTGGGGTGCAGAGGACTGTTGAAGAGAGCAGAGTTTGGAGACTGAGGTGTGGAAGGCCTGTAACAGAGAGCAGAGTTTGGAGACTAAGATGCAGAAGGACTGTTACAGAGAGCAGAGGTTGGATACAGGGGTGCAGAAGGATTTTACAGAGAGCAGAATTTGGAGACTGAGGTGCAGTAGCACTGTTGCAGAGATCAGAGGTTGGAGACTGGGGTGCACTAGGATCATTGCAGAGAGAAAGGTTGGAGACTGGGGTGCAGAAGGATCGTTGTAGAGAGCAGATTTTGGAGACTGGGTTTCCGAGGCCTGCTACAGAGAGTAGAGATTGGAGACTGGCCCTCAGAAGGCCTTTTACAGAGAGGAGGGGTGGTAGACTGAGGTGAAGAAGGATCATGCAGAGAGCAGAGGTTTCAGGCTGAGGTGCAGAAGGACTGTTGTAGAGATCAGAGGTTGGAGACTGGGATGCAGTAGGATCATTACAGAGAGCAGAGGTTGGAAACTGGGGTGCCGAAGGATCATTGCAGAGAGCAGAGTTGGGAAACTGGCGTGCAAAAGGCCTGTTACAGAGAGGAGAGGTTGGAGTCTGGGGTGCAGAAGAACTGTTATAGAGAGCAGTGTTTGGAGCCTGGGTTGCTGAAGGATCTTACAGAGAGCAGAGGTTGGACCCTGAGGTGTAGGTGGACTGTTACAGAGAGAAGTGGTTTTAGACTGGGGTGCAGAAGGATCGTGCAGAGAGCAGATGTTTCAGACTGAGTTGCAGAAGGTGAAGAAGGACTGTTTCAAAGAGGACAGTTTGGAGACTAAGGTGCAGAAAGAAAGGAAGCAGAGTTTAGAAATTGGGGTGCAGAAGGACCGTTACAGAGCACAGAGGTTGGAGACTGCGGTATAGGATTGTTACTGAGAGCAGAGGTTGAAGACTGGGGAGCAGAAGGACTCTTACATAGAACAGAGGATGGAGACTGAGGTGCAGAAGGATAGATACAGAGAACAGAGGTTGGAGACTGGGGTTCAGACAGACTGTTACAGAAAGCAGAGGTAGGAGACTCGGATTTAGAAGGACTGTTAAAAAGAGAAGAGGTTGGAGACTGCGGTACAGAAGGACTGTTACAGAGAGAAGATTTTGGAGTCTTGGGAGAAGAGGACTGTTGCTGAGGACAGAGGTGGTAGACTGTGGTGGAGAAGGAATGTTACAGAGAGCAGAGTTTTGAAACTGGAGTGCAGAAGCATCTTACAGAGAGAAGAGGTTGGAGACTGTGGTGCAGAAGGACTGTTACAGAGTGCAGACGTTGGAGACTGGGGTCCAGGAGGTTCCTTGCAGAGAGCTGAGTTTGGAGACTGGGGTTCAGAAGGACTGTTGCAGAGAGCAGATGTTGAAGAGGGGGTGCAGAAAGACTTTTGCCGAGAGCAGATTTTAGAAACTGGGGTTCAGAAGGACTGTTAACCAGAGCAGAGGTTGGATAGTGAGGTGCAGTAGGACTGTGACAGAGAGCAGAAGATGGATACGCGGGGCAGAAGTACTCTTACAGAGAGAAGAGGTTGGAGACTGTGGTTCAGATGGATTTAACAGAGAGAAGAGTTTAGAGATTGGGGTTCTAAAGGACTGTTACAGAGTGCAAAGTTAAAAGACTGGGTTGCAGAAGTATCTTACAGAGAGCCGAGTTGAGAGACTGAGGTGCAGAAGAACAGTTACAGAGAGCAGAGGTAGGAGACTGGGGTGCAGAAGTGTCATTGCAGAGAGCAGAGTTTTCAGTCTGAGGTGCAGAAAAAGTTCTGCAGTAAGCAGATGTTGGAGACTGGGGTGCAGAAGAACTGTTGAAGAAAGCAGATGTTGGTAACTAGGGTGCAGAAGAACTGTTAAAGTGAGCAGAGTTTTTAGACAAGGTTGCACAAAAATCTTACAGAGAGCAGAGGTTGTAGACAAAGGTGCAGCAGGACTGTTACAGAGAGCAGAGGTTGGTGACTAGCGTGCAGAAGGACCGTTGCAGAGAATAGAGTTTTCAGACTGAGGTGCAGAAGGAATTTTGCAGATAGCACATGTTGGAGACTGGGGTGCAGAAAGACTGTTGCAGAGATCAGAGGTTGGAGACTGGAGTGCAGAAAGACTGTTGCAGAGAGCAAGGTTGGAGACTGAGGTGCAGAAAGACTGTTACAGAAAGCAGAGTTTGAAAACTGGGGAGCTGAAAAACTGGTAAAGAGAGCAGAGGTTGGAGACTGGGGTGCAGAAGGATCGTTATAGTGAACAGATGTCGGAGACAGGGGTGCAGAAGGCCTGTTACGGAGAGCAGAGTTTGGAGAAGGGGTGCAGAAGTACTTTTACAGAGAATAGAGCCCGAGGAGCAGAAGGACCATTGCAGAGAGCAGAGGTTGGAGACTGAGGTGCAGAAGGATTGTTACAGAGAGAAGACGTTGGAGACTTGGTCTCAGAGGGACTGCTGCAGAGAGGAGAGGCTGGACATAGGGTTTAGCAGGACTGTTGGAAAGAGCACAGGTTTGAGATTTGAGTGAAGAAAGACTGTTGAAGAGAGTACAGGTTGAAGACTGTGTTGCAGTAGGACTGTTACAGAGGCAGAGGTTGGAGACTTTGGTGCAGAAGGACTGTTGCGGAGAGCAGATGTTAGAGACTGGGTTGCAGAAGGACTGTTGCAGAGAGCAGAGTTTGTAGACTGAGATGCAGAAGTACTGTTACAGAGAGCAGAGGTTGGAGATTGGGGTGCAGATGGACTGCTACAGAAAGTAGAGTTTGGAGACTCGGGTGCAGAAGGACTGTTGCAGAGAGCAGAGGTTGGAGAATGGGTTGCAAAAGGCCTGTTACAGAGAGCAGAGGTTGAAGATTGGCGTGCAGAAGGACTGTTATAGACAGCAGAGTTTGGAGACAGGGTTGCAGAAGGATCTTACAGAGAGCAGAGCTTAGATACTGTGGTACAGCAGGACTGTTACAGAGAACAGAGGTTGGAGACTGGGGTGCAAAAGGATCGTTGCAGAGAACAGAGTTTTCAGACTGAGGTGCAGAAGGACTGTTGCAGAGAGCAGATATTGGAGACTGGGGTGCAGAAGGACTGTTGTAGAGAGTAGAGGATGGAGACTGGGGTGCAGAAGAATCGTTGTAGCGAGCAGAGTTTTGAGACAAGCGTCCAAAAGAAATGTTACAGAGAACAGAGGTTAGAGAATGGGTGCAGAAGGACTGTTACAGAGGGCAGAGATTACAGAATGGCTTGCAGAATGATCTTAGAGAGAGCAGATGTTGGAGATTGAGCTGCAGAAGGACTGTTACAGAGAGTAGAGTTTAGAGACTGAGGTGCAGAACGATTGTTACAGAGAGCAGAGTTTGAGACTGAGGTGCAGAAGGATTGTTACAGAGAGCAGAGGTTGGAGCCTGGGGTGCAGAAGGAATGTTGCAGATAGCAGAGTTTGGAGACTGCGTTGTAGAAGGATTGTTGCAGATACAGAAGTTTGAAACTTTGGTTCAGGGAGACTGATTCAG
The DNA here is from genome assembly GCF_052094955.1 of Ictidomys tridecemlineatus. Lineage (NCBI taxonomy): Eukaryota > Metazoa > Chordata > Mammalia > Rodentia > Sciuridae > Ictidomys > Ictidomys tridecemlineatus. The sequence continues at coordinate 72,952 of NW_027521664.1, read as the reverse complement.
AAAGCAGAGGTTGAAGACTGGGGAGCAGAAGAACTGTCACAGAGAGCAGAGGATGGAGATTGAGGTGCAGAAAGAATGTTGCAGGGAGCAGAGGTTGGAAACTGTGGTGCAGAAGGAATGATACAGAAAGGAGAGGTTGAAGACTGGGGTGCAGAACGACCGTTAGAGAGCAGAGGTTGGAGACTGAGGTATAGAAGGACTGTTACAGAGAGCAGAGGTTGGAGACTGTGGAGCAGAAGGAGTGTTACAGAGAACAGAGGTTGAAGTCGGGGGAGGATAAGGAATGCTACAGAGAGCAGTTTTGGAAAATTGGGTGCAGAAGGATCTTACAGAGATCAGAGGTTGGAGGCTGGGGTTCAAAAGCACTGTTACAGAGGGTAGATTTTGGAGACTGAGGTGCAGTAGGACTGTTACAAAAAGCAGAGTTTGGAGACTGGTGTGCACAAGGATCGTTGCAGAGAGCAGAGTTTTCAGACTTAGGCTCAGAAGGACTGTTGCTGAGAGCAGATGTTGGAGACCGGGGTACAGAAGGACTTTTGCAGAGAGCAGATATTGGAGACTGGGGTGAATAAGGATTGTTACAGAGATCAGAGTTTGGACACTGGGGTGCAGAAGAACCATTACAGAGAGAAGAGGTTGGAGACTGTGGGACAGAAGGACTCTTACAGAGAGTAGAGTTTGGAGACTGTGGAGCAGAAGGACTGTTTCAGAGAGCAGAGGTTGGAGACTGGGGAGTAGAAGAAATATTACAGAGAGCAGAGTTTGGAAACTGGGGTGCAGAAGGATCTTACAGAAAGCAGAGGTTGGGGACTGAGGTGCCGAAAGACTGTTACATAAAGCAGAGTTTGAAGACTGGGGTGAAAAATGATCGTTGCAGAGAGCAGAGTTGTCAGACAGAGGTGCAGAAAGACTGTTGCAGGGAGCAGATGTTTGAGACTGGGGTGCAGAAGGACTTTTGCAGAGAGCAGAGGTTGGAAACTGGGGTGCAAATGGATTGTTGTAGAGAGCAGAGTTTTTAGACTGGGGTGCAGAGGGATTGTTACAGAGAGAAGAGGTTGGAGACTGTGGTGCAGAAGGACCATTGCAGAGATCAGAGTTTGGTAACTGAGGTGAAGAAGGATTGTTAAAGAGAACAGAAGTTGGAGACTGTGGTGCAGAAGGACTGTTGCAGAAAGCAGCGTTTGGAGACTGGGTTTTAGAAGGACTCATGAAATGAGCAGAGGTTGGAGACTGGGGTGCAGAAAGACTGTTACATTGATAAGAGTTTGGAGACAGGGTTGCAGAAGGATCTTACAGAGAGCAGAGTTTCGAGACTGAGGTGCAACAGGAGTGTTACAGAGAGCAGAGTTTGGACACTGGGGTGCAGAAAGATCATTGCAGAGAACATCGTTTTCAGACTGAGGTGCAGAAGGACTGTTGTAGAGAGCAGAGGTTTAAGACAGGGGTGCAGAAAGACTGTTGCATAGAGCAGATATTGGATACTGGGTGCACAGGGATTGTTGCAGAGAGAAGAGGTTGGAGACTGGGGTGCAGAAGGACTGTTGCAGAGAGCAGACATTGGAAACTGGTGAGCAGACGTTGGAAACTGGTGTACAGAAAGATCGTTGCAGAAAGCAGAGGTTGGAGACTGGGGTGCAGTAGAACTCCTATAGAGAGCTGAGTTTTCAGACAAGTTTGCACAAGAATCTTACAGAGAGCAGAGTTGTAGACAGATGTGCAGCAGGACTGTTACAGCTAGCAGAGGTTGGAGACTGGGGTGCAGAAGATCGTTGTAGAGAACAGAGTTTTCAGACTGAGGTGCAGAAGGATTTTTGCAGAGAGCACATGTTGGAGACTGGGGTGCAGAAGGACTGTTGCTAAGAGCAGAGTTTGGGGACTGAGGTGCAGAAGGATCGTTGTAGAATGCAAAATTTTGAGACTGGTGTGCAGAAGGATTGTTATAGAGAACAGAGTTTGGAGAATGGGGTTCAGAAGGCCTATTACAAAGAGAAGAGTTTGGAGAAGGGATTCATAAGTACATTTACAGAGAGTAGTTTTTGGAGACTGAGGTGCAGAAGGACCATTGCAAAAAGCAGAGGTTGAAGACTGAGGTGCAGAAGGATTGTTACAGAGACCAGAGGTTAGAGACTGGGTTGCAGAGGGACTGTTGCAGAGAGCAGAGGCTGCACAATGGTGTGTAGAAGAACTGTTGCGGAGAGCACAGGTTGGAGATTGGGGTGCAGAAGAACTGTTGCAGAATGTAGATGTTGGAGACTTGGGTGCAGAAGGACTGTTGCAGAGAGCAGAGTTTGTAGGCTGAGGTTCAGAAGCACTGTTACAGAGGGCAGAGGTTGGAGAAAGGGGTGCAAAAGGCCTGTTACAGAGAGCAGAGATTGGAGACTGGGGTTCTGAAGGACTGTTACAGAAAGCAGGGTTTGGAGACAGGGTTGCAGAAGGATCGTTGCAAAGAACATAGTTTTCAGACTGAGGTGCAGAAGGACTGTTGAAGAGAGCAGAGTTTGGAGACTGAGTTGCAGAAGGACTGTTACAGAAAGCAGAGTTTGGAGAGTGGGGTGCAGAAGAACTGATAAAGAAAGCTGACGTTGGAGTCTGGGGTTCAAAAAGAGTATTCCAGAGAGCAGATGTTTGAGACTGCGGTACAGAAGGACTGTTACAGAGAGCAGAGGTTGGAGACTGACTTCCAGAAGGATTGCTACGGAGATCAGTGGGTGGAGACTGGAGTGCAGAAGGACAGTTACAGAGAGCACAGATGGAGACTGTTGTGCAGAAGAAATGTTGCAGAGAGCAGAAGTTGAAGAATGGGGTGCAGAAGGACTGTTACTGAGAGCAGAGTTTGTAGACTGGGGTGCAGAAGAACTGATAAAGAAAGCTGATGTTAAAGACTGGGGTTCAGAAGGACCATTACAGAGAGAAGATTTTTGAGACTGAGGTACAGAAGGACTGTTACAGAGACCAGAGTTTAGAGACAGGTGCAGAAGGAGTGTTGCAGGGAGTAGAGGTTTGAGACTTTGGTGCAGAAGGACTGTGGAAGAGAGCAGAGTTCGGAGACTTAGGTGAAGAAGGACTGTTACCGAGAGCAGAGGTTGGAGACTGGGGTGCAGAAGTACTGATACAGAAAGTAGAGGTTGGAGACTGGGGTGCAGAAGGACCGTTACAGAGAGAAGATTTTTGAGACTGCACTACAGAGAACAGAGGTTGAAGAAGGGGTGCAGAAGGTCTGTTACAGAGGGCAGAGTTTACAGACTCGGTTGCAGAAGGATTTTACAGAGAGCAGATTTTGGAGACTACAGTACAGAAGGACTTTTACAGAGAGCAGAGGTTGGAGACTGGGATGGAGAAGAACTGTTTTAGAGAACAGATGTTTGAGTCTGTGTTGCAAAAGGACTGTTGGAGAGAGCAGAGGATAAATACTGGAGTGTAAAAGTATTGTTGCAGAGAGCAGAATTTGCAGACTGAGTTGCAGAAGGACTGTTACAGCAGGCAAAGTTTGGAGACTGTGGTGGAAAACGAAGGACACAGAAAGCAGAGGTTGGATACTGGTTTGCATAAGTACCCTTACAAAGAACAAAGGTTGGACACTGCGGTACAGAAGGACTGTTACAGAGAGTAGAGGTTGGATACTGGGGTGCAGAATAACTGTTTTAGAGCACAGAGGTTGGAGACTGGGGTGCAAAATGATCGTTGCAGAGAGCAGAGTTGTCAGACAGAGGCGCAGAAAGACTGTTGCAGAGAGCAGATGTTGGAGACTGGGGTGCAGAAGGACTTTCACAGAGAGCAGAGGTGGGAAACTGGGGTGCAAAAGGATTATTGTAAAGAGCAGAATTTTTAGACTGGGGTGCAGAGGGATCATTGCAGAGAGCAGAGGTTGGAGACTGGGGTGCAGTAGAACTCCTATAGAGAGCAGAGTTTTTAGACAAGGTTGCACAAGGATCTTACAGAGAACAGAGTTTTAGACCGATCTGCAGCAGGACTGTTACAGAGAGCAGAGGTTGGAAACTAGGGTGCAGAAAGATCATTGTAGAGTACAGAGTTTTCAGACTGAGGTGCAGAAGAATTTTTGCAGAGAGCACATATTGGAGACTGGGGTGCAGAAGGACTCTTGCAAAGAGCAGAGTTTGGGGAGTGGGGTGCAGAAGGATCGTTGTAGAGAGCAAAATTTTGAGACTGGGGTGTAGAAGGATTGTAATAGAGAACAGAGGTTGGAGAATGGGGTGCAGAAGGCCTATTACGGAGAGCAGAGTTTGGAGAAGGGGTTCAAAAGTACATTAACAGAGAGTAGTTTTTGGAGACTGAGGTGCAGAAGGACCATTGCAGAGAGCAGAGGTTGAAGACTGAGGTGCAGAAGGATTGTTACAGAGACCAGAGGTTGGAGACTGGGTTTGAGAGGGACTGTTGTAGAGAGCACAGGTTGGAGATTGGGGTGTAGAAGGACTGTTGCAGAGAGCAGACTTTCGATACTGGGTTACAGAGGCAGAGGTTGGAGATTTGGTGCAGAAGGACTGTTGCAGAGAGCAGATGTTGAGACTGGGGTGCAGAAGGAGTGTTACAGAGAGCAGAGTTTGTAGAGTGAGATGCAGAAAGACTATTACAGAGAGCAGAGGTTTGAAATTGTGGTGCAGATGGACTAATAAAGTAAGTAGAGATTGGAGACTGGGGTGCAGAAGGACTGTTACAGAGAGCAAAGTTTGGAGACTGGGGTGCAGAAGACCTGTAAGAGAGAAGAGGTTGAAGACTTCTGTGGAGAAGAATCGTTACAGATAGCACAGTTTGGAGAGTGTGGTGCAGAAGGATCGTTGCAGAGATCTGAGGTTTCAGACTGACGCTTAGAAGGACTGATACAGAGAGCAGAGGTTGGAGTCTGAGGTGCAGAAAGAGTTTTACAGAGCAGAGTTTGGAGACTGGGGTGCAGAAGGACCGTTTCAGAGAGCAGATGTTGGAAACTGGGTTGAAAAAAGACTGTTACAGAGAGCAGATGTTGGAGACTGGGGTGCAGAAGGAGTGTTACAGTGAGCAGAGGTTGGAGACTGAGGTGCAGAATGTCTGTTACAGAGAGCAAAGGTTTGAAACTGGGGTGCAGAAGGATTGTTGCAGAGAGCAGATTTTTAAGACTGAGGTGCAGAACGAATGTAGCAGAGAGCAGATGTTGGATTCTGGGGTGCAGAGGACTGTTACAGAGAGCAGAGTTTGGAGACTGGGGTGCATAAGGATCGTTACAGAGAGTACAGGTTGGAGAGTGGGGTGCAGAAGGCCTGTTACAGAAAGCAGAGTTTGAAGTCTGGGGTGCGGAAGGCCTTTTACAGAGAGCAGAATTTGGAGACTGGGGTGCAGAAAAACTGTTACAGAGAGCAGAGCTTGGAGACTGGTGTGCAGAAGGACTGTTGCAGAGAGCAGATTTTGGATACTGTGGTGAAAAAGGATCATTGCAGAGATCGGAGGTTGAAGACTGAGGTGCAGAAGGATCGCTACAGAGAGCAGAGATTGGAGACTGGGGTGAAGCAGGACAGATACAGAGAGCACAGGTGGGAGACTGGGTTGCAGAAGAAATGTTGCAGAGAGCAGAGTTTGGAGACTGGGGTGCAGAAGGACTGTAGCAGAGAGCAGAGGTTGGAGACTGGGGTGCAGAAGGACTGTTGCAGAGAGCAGAGTTTGGAGACTGGGGTGCAGAAGGACTGTTGCAGGGAGCAGTGGTTGGAGACTGAGGTGCAGATGGTTCATTGCAAAGAGAAGTGGTTGGAGACTGGGGTGCATTAGGCCTGTTACAAAGAGCAGAGTTTGGAGACTGTGGTGCAGAAGACCTGTTACAGAGAGCAGAGGTTGGAGACTGGTGCGCAGAAGGATTGTCACAGATAGCAGAGTTTGGAGACTGAGGTGCAGAAGCATTGTTACAGCGAGCAGAGGTTGGAGACTGAAGTGCAAAAGGACTCTTACAGAGAGCAGAATTTGGAGACTGGGGTGCAGAAGGATCATGCAGAGAGAAGAGGTTAGAGACTGAGGGGCAGAATGATCATTGCAGAGAGCAGAGGTTTCAGACAGTGGTGCAGAATGATCTTTACAGAGAGCAGAGTTTAGAGACTGGGGTGTAGAAAGACAGTTACTGAGAGCACAGATGGAGACTGGAATGCAGACGAAATGTTGCAGAGATCAGAAGTTGGAGACTGGGGTGCAGAAGGACTGTTTCTGAGAGCAGAGGTTAGAGACTGGGGTGCAGAAGAACTGATACAGAAAGCTGACGTTGGAGACTGGGGTGCAGAAGGACCATTACAGAGAGCAGAGTTTTGAGACTGCATTACAGAAGGACTATTACAGAGAGCAGAGGTTGGATACTGGGGTGCAGAAGGACTGATGGAGAGAACAGAGTTTGGAGACTGGGGTACAAACAAACCGTTTCAGAGAGCAGAGTTTGGAGACTCAGGTGCAGAAGGATTGTTACAGAGAGCAGAGTTAGAATAGTGGTGTGCAAAATGACTGATCCAGAGAACATATGTTGGAGAATGGGGTTCAGAAGGCCTGTTACAGATAGCAGCGGTTGGAGACTGAGGTGCTGAAGGATCATTTCAGAGAGCAGATATTGGAGACTGAGGTGCAGAAGAACTGTTACAGAGAGGAGCGGTTGGAGACTGGGGTTCAGAAGGATTATTAAAGAGAGCAGAGGATGGAGACTGGGGTGCAGAAAGAGTATTACAGAGAGCAGAGGATGGAGACTGGTGTGCAGAAAGAGTGTTACAGAGAGCAGAGTTTGTAGATTGGTGTCCAGAAAAACTGTTAAAGAGAGCAGAGGTTGGAGACTGAGATGCAGAAAGATTGTTACAGAGAGCAGAGTTTTGACACTGATGTTCAGAAGGACTGTTACAGAGAGCAGGGCTCGGAGACTGGTGTTTAGAAGGATCATTGCAGAGAACAGAGGTTTGACTGAGGTGCAGAAGGATCGTTGCAGAGAGCCAAGGTTGGAGACTGAGGTGCAGAAGGATCGCTACAGAGAGCAGAGGTTGAAGACAGAGGTGCAGAAGGACAGTTACAGAGAGCACAGGTTGGAGACTGGGGTTAAAATGAAATGTTGCAGAGAGCAGAGGTTGGAGACTGGGGTGCAGAAGGACTGTTGCAGAGAGCAGATTTTGGAGACTGCGGTACAGAAGGACTTTTACAGAGAGGAGAGGTGGGAGACTAGGGTGCAGAAGGATTCTTACAGAGAGCAGAGGATGGAGACTGGGGTGCAGAATAACTGTTGCATAGAGTAGACGTTGGAGACTGGGGTGCAGAATGTTCGTTGCAGATAGTAGAGGTTTGAGACTGGAGTGTAGAAGGACTTTTTCAGAGAGCAGAGGTTTGAGACTGGGGTGCAGAAGGACTTTTGCAGAGAGCAGAAGTTGGGAACTGAGACGCAGAAGGACTGTTACAGAGAGCAGAGGTTGGAGACTTGGGTGCAGAAGAACTGATACAGAAAGCAGAGTGTGAAGACTGGGGTGCAGAACAACCGTTACACAAAGCAGAGTTTTGAGACTTCGGTACACAAGGACTGTTAGAGAGAGCTGAGTTTGAAGCATGGGGTGCAGAAGGAGTAATGCAGAAAAAAGAGTTTGGAGACTGGGGTGCCGAAGGACAGTTACAGAGAGCACAGATGGAGACTGGAGTGCAAAAGAAATGTTGCAGAGAGCAGAAGTTGGAGACTGGGGTTAAGAAGGACCGTTGCAGATAGCAGAAGATGGAGACTGAAGTGTGAAGAACTGTTACAGAGAGCAGAGTTTGGAGACTGGGGTGCAGAAGAACTGATAGAGAAAGCAGACATTGGAGACTGGGGTGCAATAGGACCATTACAGAGAGCAGATCTTGGAGACTGCGGTACAGAAAGACTGTTACAGAGAGCAGATGTTGGAGACTTGGGTGCAGAAGGACTGATGCAGAGAACAGAGTTTGGAGACTGGGGTGCAGAAAAAACTTTGCAGAGAGCAGAGGTTGGAGACTGAGGTGAAGAATGATCGTTGCAGAGAGAAGAGGATGGAGACTGTGTTGCAGAAGACCTATTATAGAGTGCAGAGGTTGGAGAGTGGGGTGCAGAAGGCCTGTTACAGAGAGCAGAGTTTGGAGACTAGGGTGCAGAAGCACTGTTACAGATAGCACAGTTTCAAGACAGGGTTGCAGAAGGATCTTACAGAGATCATTTTAGAGACTGAGTTTCAGAAGGACTGTTTCAGAGAGCAAAGTTTGAAAACTCGGGTCCAGTAGGACTGTTTCAGAGTGCAGAGTTTTCACACTGATGTGCAGAAAGAGTGTAGTAGAGAGCAGATATTGGATCCTTTGGAGCATAAAGACTGTCACAGAGTGCAGAGTTTGGAGACTGGGGTGCAGGAGAATCGTTGCAGAGAGCACAGGTTTGGGACTGGGGTGCAGAAGGACTGTTAAAGAGAGCAGAGGTTGAAGACTCGGGTGCAGAAGGTCTGTTACAGAGAGCAGAGTTAGGAGACTGGGGTTTAGAAGGACTGTTACACAGAGCAGAGTTTGACGAATGGGTTTCAGAAGGATCTTACAGAGAACAGAATTTGGAGACGGAGGTGCAGAAGGACTTTTGTAGAGCATAGAGGTTGGAGACTTAGGAGCAGAAAGACTGTTGTAGAGAGCAGAGGTTGGAGACTGAGGTCCAGAAGGATTGTTACAGAGATCAGAGTGTGAAGATTGGGGAGCAGAAGAAGTGTTACAGAGAGCAGAGTTTAGAGATTGGGGTGCAGTAGAACTGTTACCTGGAACAGAGGTTGGAGACTCGGGTGCAGAAGGACTGTTGCAGAGAGCAGAGTTTGGAGACTGAGGTGAAGAAGGACTGTTACAAAGAGCAGAGTTTGGAAACTGGGGTTCAGAAAAACCGTTGCAGAGAGCAGAGGTTGGAATCTGGGGAGAAGTAGGATCTTTGCAGAGAACGGATGTTGGAGACTGGGGTGCAGAGGGACTGTTACAGAGAGCAGAGGTTGGAGATTGAAATGCAGAAGGACCTTTACAGATTGCAGAACTTCGAGACTGAGGTGGAGTAGTACTTTTACAGTGAGGAGAGGTTGGAGACTGGGGTGCAAAAGGATTCTTACAGAGAGCAGTGTATAAAGACTGGGGTGCAGAAGGAGTTTTACAGAGTGCAGAGTTTGGAGATTGGAGTTCAGAAGAACTATTACAGAGAGCAGATGTTGGAGACTGGGGTGTAGAAGGTCTCTTACAGGGAACAGAGTTTGGAGACCTACGTGAAGATGAATTTTTACAGAGAGCAGAGTTTGGTCACTGATGTGCAGAAGGACAGTTACAGAGAGCAGAGCTTGGAGACTGGGGTGCAGAAGGAGTGTTGCAGAGAGCAGAGTTTGGAGACTGTGGTGAAAAGGATCTATGCAGAGAGCAGAGGTTGAAGACCGAGGTGCAGAGGGATCGCTACAGAGAGCAGAGTTTGGAAATTGGGGTGCAGCAGGACAGTTGCAGAGAGCAGAGGTTGGAGACTGGGGTGAAGAAGGACTGTAGAAGAGAGCAGAGTTTGGAGACTGGGGTGTAGAAGAACTGTTGCAGAGAGAAGACGTTGAAGACTGGGGTGCAGAAGGACTGTTGCAGAGAGCAGAGGTTGGAGACTGAGGTGAAGAAGGACTGTTACAGAGAGCAGAGGTTGGAGACTTGGGTGCAGAATAACTGATATCGAAAGTAGAGTTTGGAGTCTCTGGTTCAGAAAGACCATTACAGACAGCAGAGGTTGGAGACTTCAGTACAGAAGAACTGTTAAAGAGAGCAGAGTTTGGAGCCTGGTGTGCACAAAGACTTTTGCTTAGAACAGAGGTTGGAGACTGGGGTGCAGAAACCTTTTGCAGAGAGCAGAAGTTGGAGACTGAGGTGCAGAAGGATCGTTGCAGAGAGCAGAGTTTTCAGACTGAGGTGCAGATAAACTGTTACATAGAGCAGATGTGAAATACTGGGGTGTACAAGGACTGTTGCAGAGTTTAGCATTTGGAGAATGGCGTCTAGAAGGACTGTTGCTGAGAGCAGAGGTTGGAAACTGGGGTGGAGAAGAACTGCTGCAGAGAGTTGAGGTTAGAGACTGAGGTGCACAAGGTCTGTTACAGAGAGCAGACATTGGAGACTGGGGTGCAGAAGGACTGATACAGAAGGCAGACATTGGTGACCTGGGTTCAGAAAGACTGTTGCAGAGAGCAGATGTTTGAGACTGGGGTGCAGAGGGACTGTTGCAGAGAGCAGAGATTGCAGACTGGGGTGAAGAAGAACTATTGCAGAGAGCAGAGGTTGCAGACTGATGTACAGAAAGACTGTTACAGAGAGCAGAGTTTGGAGAATGTGGGACAGAAGGACTGAAACAGAAAGCAGAGGTTGGAGACTGGGCTTTAGAAGGACCCTTACAGAGAACAGATTTTGGAGACTGCAGTACAGAAGGACTGTTACAGAGAGCAGAAGTTGGAGACTGGGGTGCAGAATAAGTGTTGTAGAGAACAGAGGTTTGAGACTGGGGTGCAGAAGGACCATTGAAGAAAGCAGAGGTTGGAGATTGGGTCACAGAAGTACTGTTGCAGAGAGAAGAGTTTGGTCTCTTAGGTGCAGAAGGACTGTTATAGAGAGCCGAGTTTCAAGACCGGGGTGCAGAAGGACTGATACAGAAAGGAGAGTTTGGATACTGGGGTGCAGAAGGACCATTACAGAGAGCAGAGGTTGGAGACTGCAGTACAGAAGTACTGTTACAGAGAGCAGAGGTTGGAGACTTCGGTGGAAAAGGACTGTTACAGAGAGCATATTTTGGAGACTAGGGTGAGGAAGGAATGTTGTAGAGAGAAGAAGTTGACGACTGCGTTGCAGAAGCACTGTTGTAGAGAGCAGAGGTTTCAGAGTGAGGTGCAGAAGGACTGTTACAGAGAGAAGAGTTTGGAGACTGTGGTGAAGAAAGACTGATACAGAAAGCAGAGGTTGGAGACTGGGGTTCAGAAGGACTCTTATGGAGAACAGAGGTTGAAGACTGCGGTACATAAGAACTTTTTTAGAGAACAGGTTGGAGACTGGGGTGCAGAAGAAATGTTACGAAGAGCAGCGTTTGGAAACTGGGGTGCAGAAGGATCTCACGGAGAGGAAAGTTTGGAGACTGGAGTGCAGAAGGAATTTTGCAGAGAGCAGATGTTGGAGACTGGGGTGCAGAAGGATCGTTGCAGAGAGTAGATTATGGAGACTGGGGTATAGAAGGACTGTTTTAGAGAGCAGAGGTTGGAGATTGGGGTGCAGAAGGACTCTTGCAGATAGCAGTTGTTGAAGACTGATGTGCAGAAAAACTGTTACAGAGAGCAGTGTTTGGAGACTGGGGTGCAGGACTGATACTGAGAGAAGAAATTGGAGACTGGGGTGCAGAAGGACTGTTAAAGAGAGTAGAGTTTAGAGACTTGAATGCAGAAGGCCTGTTATAGAGAGGAGAGGTTGTAGACTGGGGTGCAGAAGTCCTCTTACAGAGAACAGAGTTTGGAGACTGATGTGCAGAAGGACTGTTACAGAGAGCAGAGGTTGGAGACTGGGGTGCAGAAAGACTGTCGCAGAGTGCAGTGTTTGGAGACTGGGGTGCAGAAGGACTGTTGCCGAGAGCAGAGGTTGGAGACTTGGGTGCGGAAGGACTGTTACAGAGAGCAGAGGTTGAAGCCTGGCGTGCAGAAAGACAGATAAAGAAAGCAGGCTTTGAAGACTGGGTTGCAGAAAGACTGATACAGAAAGCAGAAATTGGAGATGGGGTGCAGAAGGACCCTTACAGAGAACAGAGGTTTGAAACTGCGGTACAGAAGGACTGTTACAGAGAGCAGAGGTTGGAGACTGGGGTGCACAATAAATGTTGTAGAGAAAAGAGGTTGGAGACTCTGGTGCTGAAGGACCATTGCAGAAAGCATATGTTGGAGACTGGGTTTCAGAAAAATCTTACAGAGAGCAGAGTTTGGACACTGAGGTGCAGAAGGTCTGTTGCAGAGAGCAGAGGTTTGAGATTGGGGCACAGAAGGACTGTTGCAGAGAGCAGAGGTTGGAGTCTGAGGTGCAGGAGGACTGCTACAGAGAGCAGAGGTTGGTGACTTTGGTAAAAAAGTATTATTGCAGAGAGCAGATTTTAAAGACTGGGGTGAGAAAGGACTGTTGCAGAGAGCAGATGTTGCAGAGTGAGGTGCAGAAGGACTGTTACAGAGAGCAGAGTTTGGAGACTGTGGTGCAGAAGGACTGATACAGAAAGCAGAGGTTGGAGACTGGGGTTCAGGTTAACCCTTACAGTTAACAGAGGTTGAAGACTGCGGTACAGAAGAACTGTTGTAGAGAAAAAGGTTAAAGAGTAGGGTGTAGAGGGACCATTGCAGAGAGCAAACTTTGGAGACTGGGGTGCAGAAGGAATGTTAGAGAGAGCAGAGTTTGAAACTGGGGTGCACAAAGATCTTACAGAGAGGAAAATTTGGAGACTGTGGTGCAGAAGGATTGTTACAGAGAGCAGACGTTGGAGACTGGGGTGAAGAAGGATCGTTGCAGAGAGTAGATTATGGATACTGGGGTATAGAAGGACTGTTCTAGAAAGCAGAGGTTGGAGAATCGGGTGCAGAAACACTGTTTCAGAGAGCAGTTGTTGAAGACTGAGGTGCAGAAAAACTGTTACAAAGAGCATGTTTGGAGACTAAGGTGCAGGACTGATACTGAGAGCAGAGTTTGAAGACTGTGGTGCAGAAGGATCTTACAGAGAGCAGAGTTTGGAGACTGAGGTGCAGAAGGACTGCTCCAGGGAGCAGAGGTTGGAGATTGGCGTGCAGAAGGACTGTTAAAGAGAGCAGAGTTCAGAGACTTGTGTGCAGAAGGCCTGTTACAGAGAGCATAGGATGGAGACTGAGGGGTAGAATGACTGTTACAGAGATAGATGTTGAATAGTGAGGTGCAAAAATACCATTGCAGAGAGCAGATGTTGGAGACAGAGGTGCAGAAGGACTGTTGCGGAGTTCAGATTTTTGAGACTTGTGTGTAAGAGGACTGTTGCAGCAAGCAGAGGTTGGGGATTTGGGTGCCAAAGGACCTTTGCAGCGAGCAGAATTTGGAGACTGAGGTGCAGATGGCCTGTTACAGAGAGAAGAGGTTGGAGACTTTAGTGCAGAAGGACTGATAGAGAAAGCAGTTGTTAAAGACTGGGGTTCAGAAGACAGTTACAGAGAGAACAGTTTGGAAATTGCAGTACAGAGGAACTGTTACAGAGAGCAGAGATTGGAGACTGGGGAGGATAAGGACTGTTGCAGAGATCTGATGTTGGAGACTTAGGTGCAGAAGGACTGTTGTAGAGAGTAGGTTGGAGACTGGGGTGCAGAAGGACTGGTGCAGAGAGTAGGGGTTGGAGATTGGGGTCCAGAAGACTGAGGTTAAGGAGGACTGTTGGAGACAACAGAGTTTGGAGACAGGGGTGCAGAAGGACCGTTGCAGAGAGCAGAGGTTGGAGACTGAGGTGCAGAAGGATTGTTACAGAGAGCAGAGGTTGGAGATTGGGGTGCAGAAGGACTGTTGCAGAATGAAGAGGTTGGAGACTGGGGTGCGGAAAAACTGTTGCAGAGAACGGGGTTTTGAGACTTAGGTGCAGAAGGACCGTTGCTGAGAGCAGCGTTTGGAGACTGACTTTAAGAAGGATTTATACAGAGAGAAGAGGTTGGAGACTGAGGTGCTGAAAAATGTTACAGAGAGCAGAGGTTGGAGACTGAGTTGCAGATTAATCTTACAGAGAGCAGAGATTGGAAACTGGGGTGCAGAAAAACTGTTATAGAAAGCAGAGATCGGAGACTAGAGTGCAAAAGAACTGTTTTAGAGAGAAGAGGTTGAAGCTGAGGTGCAGAAGGACTGCTGCAGAGAGAAGAGGTTGGAGATGAGGTTCAGAAGGACTGTTAAAGAGAGCAGAATTTACAGACTGGGGTGCAGAAAGACTGATATAGCAAGCAGAGTTGGGAGTCTGTGGTGCAGAAGGACCCTTACAGAGAGCAGAAGTTGGAGACTGTTTTACAGAAGGACTTTTACAGAGAGCAGAGGTTGCACACTGGGGTGCAGAAGAAGTGTTGCAGAGTTCAGATGTTGGAGACTGGGATGTAGAAGGATCATTGCAGAGATAATAGGTTGGATACTTGGGTGCTGAAGCTGAGTTTGTAGACTAGGGTGCAGGAAGCCTGTTACAGAGAGCAGAGTTTGGAGACTGGGGAGCAGGTGGACTGTTACAGAGAGCAGAGTTTTGATACTGGGTTTCAGAAGGATCTTATATAGAGCAGAGTTTGGAGACTGAGGTGCAGTAAGACTGTTACAGAGAGCAGAGGTTGGAGACTGGGGTGCAGAAGGATACTTGCAGAGAGCAGAGTTTTCAGACTGAGGTGCAAAAGGACTGTTGAGAGTGCAGACGTTAAAGACTTGGTTGCAGAAGGACGGTTGCAGTGAGGAGATGTTAGAGGCTGGAGTGCAGAAGGACTCTTACAGAGAGCAGAGGTTAAAGACTGAGGTGCAGAAGGACAGTTACAGACAGTAGAGTTTAGAGACAGAGGTGTAGAAGGACTGTTTCAGAGAGCAGATGTTGGAGACTAGGGTGTAAAAGGACTGTTGCAGAGAGCAGAGGTTGGGGACAAGGATAAAGAAAGACTGTTGCAGAGAGGAGAGTTTGGAGACTGATGTACAGAATGACTGTTTCAGAGAGTAGAGTTATGAGACTGGGGTGAGGAAGGACTGATACAGAAAGGAGACTATGGAAACGGGTGCATAAGGAACGTTACAGAGAGCAGAGGTTGGAGACTGCAGTACATAAGGACTGATACCGAGAATGGACATTGGAGACTAGTGTACAGAAGGACTGTGGCAGAGAGCAGATGTTGGACACTGTGGTGCAGAAGGACTGTTGCAGAGAGCAGAGGTTGAAGAATGGGGTGCAGAATGACTGTTGCAGATAACAGATGTTGGAGACTGGGGTGCAGAAGGACCGTTGAAAAGAGCAGAGGTGGGAGACTGGGGTAGAGAAGGAATGTTACAGAGAGCAGAGTTTGGAAACTGAGGTGCAGAAGGATCTTACAGAGAGCAGAGTTTTGAGACTGGGTGTAGGAGGACTGTTGCAGAGAGAAGACGTTGGATAATGGGGTGCAGAAGAATCATTGCAGAGAGAACAGGTTGAAGACTGGGGTGCAGAAGGACGGTTACAAAATGCAGAGTTTGAAGACTGCGGTACAGAAAGACTGTTAGAAAGAGCAGAGGATTCAGACTGGGGTGCAGAAGGATCATTGGAGAGGGCAGAGGTTAGAGACTGATCCAGAAATCAGAGTTTGAAGACTGGGTTTTACAAGGATCTTACCTAGCGCAGAGTTTGGAGATTGAGGTGCAGCAGGACTGTTAGAGAGCACAGAGTTTGGAGACTGAGGTACAGAAGGATCGTTGCAGAGAGCAGAGGTGGAGACTGTGTTGCATAAGAATCGTTACAGAGAGCAGAGGTTGGAGACTGGGGTGCAGAAGGACTGTTAAAGAGAGCACAGGTTGGAGACTGGGGTGCAGAATAAATTTTGCAGACTGCACAGGTTGGAGACTGTGGTGCAGAAGGAGTGTTGTAGAGAGAAGAGGTCGGAGACTGTGGTGCAGAAGGACTGATATAGAAAGCAGAAGTTGGAGACTGGGGTGGAGGACGACCCTTACGGAGAGCAGAGTTTGGAGACGGGGTGGAGAAAAATCGTTAAAGAGAGAAGAGGTTGGAGATGGGGTGAAGAAGGCCTGTCAAAGAAAGCAGTTGTTGGAGACTGAGGTGCAGAAGGACTGTTGCAGAGAGCAGAGGTCTGAGACTGAGGTGTAAAAGGACTGTAACAGAGAGTAGAGGTTGGAGACTGGGGAGCAGAAGGACTGATACAAAAAGCACAGTTTGGAGACTGGTGTGGACAATGACAGTTACAGAGAGCAAAGGTTGGAGAGAGAAGTACAGAAGGACTGCTACAGAGAGCAGAGTTTGGAGACTTGGGTGGAGAAGGACTGTTACAGAGAGCATATGTTGGAGACTGGGGAGCAGAAGGACTGTTTCAGAGAGAGGAGGTTGGAGACTGAGGTGAAGAAAGACTGTTGCAGAAAACAGATGTTGGAGACTGGGGTGCATAATGACCATTGGAGAGAGCAGAGGTTTTAGACTGAGGTGCAGAAGGACTGTTGTAGAGAGCAGAGTTAGGAGACTGGGGTGCAGAAGGACTGGTGCAGAGACTATAGGTTGGAGACTGAGGTGCAGAAGTCGTGTTACAGAGAGCAGAGTTTGAAGACTCGGGTGCAGAAGGACATTTACAGAGAGCAGAGGTTAAATACAGGGTTGCAGAAGGATCTTACAGAGAGCAGAATCTGCAGACGAAGGTGCAGTTAGACTGTTACAGAAAGAAGAGGTTGGAAATTGGGGTGCAGAAGGATTGTTACAGAGACCAGAGTTTGAAGATTGCGGTATTGAAAAACTGTTACAGAGAGCCGAGGTTGGAGACTGGGGTGCAGAAGGAATGTTACAGAGAGCACAGGTTAGAGACTGAGGTGCAGAAGGATAGATACAGAGAGCACAGGTTTGAGACTGGTGTTCAGAAGGACTGATATAGAAAGCAGAGTTTGGAGACTGGGGTACAGAAGGCACGTTATGAATCAGCAGTCAGCATCTTGAACAGCTGAAATATCCACCGCCATTCTCCGACAGATCTCGACAACAAAACAGGTGTGTGGCACTCAGCCCATCCCGCATATATCGAGAACTCGCATAAAATCTCTCCTAAGCTTGCCGGGGGAGGGAGAATCAGAGTGAGCCTGCCTAAAGACTAGGGGGGAACTAGAGGCACCTGACCTGCAACCCCCCCTATCCATCAGCAGCCAAAACGAAACCTGTCTAGCTAGCGCTGGGGAGGGGCAAGCAGGAAAAATCCAAAGGACAGAGTGCCTTGGATCCCAATTGCCAACTGTGGGACCCCAGAGATCCAGGCCCACTGTTTTGTGAGGCCTGCCCTGCGGCTACAGAAGGCGTGGCGCCCCAGGGAAGCGATTAATTAACAAGCAGGGAGAGGCTCAGCTGCCATCAGGTGGAATCCCACCAGCCAAGCCCGCACTGACCCCCGGGCTGAGTACGGGAGTTTAGACGGGGAAGGAAGCGGTACAGTCCCATCCCCCATAGCAGACACTCCACCAAGGCAATCAGCAGTCAGCATCTTGAACAGCTGAAATATCCACCGCCATTCTCCGACAGATCTCGACAACAAAACAGGTGTGTGGCACTCAGCCCATCCCCCATACATCGGGAACTCGCATAAATTCTCTCCTAGGCTTGCCGGGGGAGGGAGAATCAGAGTGAGCCTGCATAAAGACTAGGGGGAACTAGAGGCACCTGACCTGCAACCCCCTCTACCCATCTGCCGCCAAAAGGAAACCTGTCTAGCTAGTGCTGGGGGAGGGGCAAGCAGGAAAAATCCAAAGGACAGAGTGCCTGGGATCCCAATTGCCAACTGTGGGACCCAGGAGATCCAGGCCCACTGATTCGTGCGGCCTTCCCTGTGGCTACAGAAGGCGTGGCGCCCCAGGGAAGCGATTAATTAGCAAGCAGGGAGAGGCTCGGCTGCGATCAGGCGGAATCCCGCCAGCCAAGCCCACACTGACCCCCGGGCTGAGTACGGGAGTTTAGACGGGGAAGGAAGCAGTACAGTCCCATCCCCCACAGCGGACACTCCACCAAGGCAATCAGCAGTCAGCATCTTGAACAGCTGAAATATCCACCGCCATTCTCCGACAGATCTCGACAACAAAACAGGTGTGTGGCACTCAGCCCATCCCCCATACATCGGGAACTCACATAAAATCTCTCCTAGGCTTGCCGGGGGAGGGAGAATCAGAGTGAGCCTGCATAAAGACTAGGGGGGAACTAGAGGCACCTGACCTGCAACCCCCCCTACCCATCTGCAGCCAAAAGGAAACCTGTCTAGCTAGAGCTGGGGGAGGGGCAAGCAGGAAAAATCCAAAAGACAGAGTGCCTGGGATCCCAATTGCCAACTGTGGGACCCTGGAGATCCAGGCCCACTGATTCGTGCGGCCTGCCCTGCTGCTACAGAAGGCTAGCAGGAGAAACCAGAAGGCTAGAGGCAAGGCCCTCGAGACTTGGCAGCTGGAAATTGCAGGCCCGCCGGCGACAGTTCACCCACTGCCCGCATAGCTGGGGGGTAGGAGAACACCCGGCCGCAGGTGACCGATCACTCGCCCGCGGCCTGTGATACTGGGCGGCTGGAGACCGCCTTCCTGCCGCGACTGGGAGCTGAAATCAAACAGAGACAGTCCAGTCACACCACCTCATCAGGACACCCCGGCAAGGAACTGGGGCCGGTCATAGCAAAGTAGTGTCGTCACTGGAGCTCGGACGTCGGATCTTCCTTCACAGTGGAATCCACGTCAGCAGGCATAGTTTAACAACACTAAGGAGAGGCATCAGAGTAATACAGAACCAAAACAAATCTATAGAAGAGAGTAGAAACACGACAATCAAATAGAGCTGGAAAGCAACGGGGACAACATGAGAAAACAAGGGAAAAAAGGAGTACAAACAATGCAAGACAACTTAATTCTACAAGAGGACATAGAAACATCAGAAGCAGGGATAGGGAAAGAACTCAAGGCATACCTAACTCAAATGGAAAGGAATATTAGAGAAGACATGAGACAGCAAGTCCAAGCAATAAAAATATATTTTGAAAATGAATTAAACAAACAAATTCAAATGGCAAATAATGATCTCTACCAGGAGATAGAGATCTTAAAAATGAATCAAACTATAATCCTAGAATTGCAGGAAACTATAAACCAAACTAAAAACTCAAACGAGAATATTACAAATAGACTTGATCAAGTAGAAGCCAGAACATCAGATAATGAAGACAAGGTTTATCAACTTGAAAAGAGTATAGTCAACACAGAAAAGATGCTTAAATCCCATGAGCAATCTATTCAAGAGATATGGGATGTCATTAAAAAACCAAATTTGAGAGTCATCTGGATAGAAGAAGGCACAGAGATTCAAACCAAAGGAATGGACAGCATATTAAATGAAATAATTGTAGAAAACTTCCCAGAGATGAAAGATGGAATGAATTGCCAAATCCTGGAAGCCTACAGGACCCCCAAACATTCAAAACTATAATAGACCAACTCCAAGACACATAATTATGAAGATAGCAAACATACAGGACAAGGAGAGAATATTAAAAGCTACCAGAGAAAAGAGACAGATTACATTCAGGGGTAAACCAATTAGGTTAACGACTGATTTCTCAGCACAGAATTTGAAAGCGAGAAGATCCTGGAACAATGTATTTCAAACGCTGAAAAATAATGGATTTCAACCAAGAATACTGTATCCAGCAAAATTGAGCTTCAGATTTGACAACGAAATTAAAATCTTTAACGATAAACAAAAGCTAAAAGAATTTGCAGCAAGAAAACCAGCACTGCAAAGCATTCTGAGAAATACACTACAAGAAGAGGAATTGAAAAATAGTGCCCAAAACTAACAACAAGAGGTATCTCAGTAAAGGAGGAGGAAAATAACCAAAAAAGTAAAACTAGCCAAACTAAAATAAATAAATAAAGAAGCATGACTGGAAGTACAAATCATATCTCAATTGTAACTTTAAATGTTAATTGCCTAAACTCACCAATCAAGAGACATAAGATAGCAACCTGGATCAAAAAAACAAATCCAACAATATGCTGCCTTCAGAAGACTCATATGATAGGAAAAGACATACACAGGCTGAAGGTAAAAGGTTGGGAAAAAACATACCACTCACATGGCCCTCGGAAGCAAGCAGGAGTGGCCATACTCATATCAAATAAAATCAACTTCAAACCTAAGTTAATTAAGAAGGATAAAGAAGGACACTATATACTGTTAAAAGGGACCATCCACCAACAAGACATAACAATTATCAATTTGTATGCACCAAACAATGGAGCTGCAATCTACATAAAACAAACGCTCCTCAAGTTCAAGAGTCAAATAGACCATAACACAATAATTACGGGTGACTTCAACACACCGCTCTCGCCATTAGACAGATCCTCTAGAAAAAAACTGAATAAAGAAACTATAGAACTCAACAGCACAATCAATAACCTAGACCTAACTGACATATATAGAATATATCAACCATCATCAAGTGGATACACGTTCTTCTCAGCAGCACATGGATCCTACTCAAAAATAGACCATATATTATGCCATAAGGCAAATCTTAGTAAATATAAAAGTGTGGAGATAATACCATGCACCATATTTGACCATAATGGAATGAAATTGGAAATCAATGATAAAAAAAGGAAGGAAAAATCCTACACCACATGGAAAATGAACAATATGTTATTGAATGATCAATAGGTTACAGAAGACATAAAGGAAGAGATAAAAAAAATTCTTAGAGTCAAACAATAATACAGACACAACATACCAGAATCTATGGGACACAATGAAAGCAGTTTTAAGAGGGAAATTCATATCCTGGAGTTCTTTCATCAAAAAAAGAAAAAACCAACAAATAAATGAACTCACACTACACCTGAAAAACCTAGAAAAGGAAGAACAAAACAACAGCAATTGTAGTAGAAGACAAGAAATAATTAAAATTAGAGCAGAAATAAACGAAATTGAAACAAAAAAAACCATTGAAAAAATTGATAAAACTAAAAGTTGGTTCTTTGAAAAAATAAATAAGATAGGCAAGCCCTTAGCTATGCTAACAAAAAGGAGAGAGAACTCAAATTACTAATATACGGGATGAAAAAGGCAACATCACAAGAGACACTACAGAAATACAGAAGATAATTAGAAAGTATTTTGAAACCCTATATTCTAATAAAATAGAAGATAGCGAAGATATTGATAAATTTCTTAAGGCATATGATTTGCCCAGATTGAGACAGGAAGACACACACAATTTAAACAGACCAATAACAAAGGAAGAAATAGAAGAAGCCATCAAAAGACTACCAACCAAGAAAAGCCATGGACCTGATGGGTATACAGCGGAGTTCTACAAAACCTTCAAAGAAGAACTAATACCAATACTTTTCAAACTATTTCAAGAAATAGAAAAAGAAGGAGCTCTTCCAAATTCATTCTTTGAGGCCAACATCACCCTGATCCCAAAACCAGACAAAGACACTTCAAAGAAAGAAAACTACAGACCAATATCTCTAATGAACTTGGATGAAAAAATTCTCAATAAAATTCTGGCTAATCGAATACAAAAACATATCAGAAAACTTGTGCACCATGATCAAGTAGGATTCATCCCTGGGATGCAAGGCTGGTTCAATATACGGAAATCAATACATGCTATTCACCACATCAATAGGCTTAAAGACAAGAACCATATGATCATCTCGATAGATGCAGAAAAAAGCATTTGACAAAATACAACATCCCTTTATGTTCAAAACATTAGAAAAACTTGGGATATCAGGAACTTACCTCAACATTGTAAAAGCTATATATGCTAAACCTCAGGCTAGCATCATCCTAAACGGAGAAAAACTGAAAGCATTCCCTCTAAAATCTGGAACAAGACAGGGATGTCCTCTATCACCATTTCTATTCAGTTTAGTTCTCGAAGTACTAGCCAGAGCAATTAGACAGACAAAAGAAATTAAAGGCATAAAAAGAAGAAAAGAAGAAATTAAATTATCGCTATTTGCAGATGACATGATAATTTACTTAACAGACCCAAAATGATCGACAAAGAAGCTGCTAGAGTTAATAAATGAATTCAGCAAAGTGGCAGGATATAAAATCAACACGCACAAAATCAAAGGCATTCCTGTATATCAGCAACAAAACTTCTGAAATGGAAATAAGGAAAATCACTCCATTCACAATATCCTCAAAGCAAAATAAGATACTTGGGAATCAAACCTAACAAAAGAGGTGAAATATTTATACAATGAAAACTACAGAACCCTAAGAGAGAGATAGAAGAAGATCTCAGAAGACGGAAAAATGTACCCTGTTTCATGGATAGGCAGAACTAACATCATCAAAATGGCGATATTACCCAAAGTTCTCTACAGGTTTAATGCGATGCCAATCAGAATCCCAAAGACATTTCTTGTATAAATAGATAAAGCAATCATGAAATTCATATGGAATAACAAGAGACCCAGAATAGCAAAAGCAATTCTAAGCAGGAAGTGTGAATCTGGAGGTATAGTGATACCAGAGCTCAAACTGTACTACAAATCAATAGTAACAAAAACAGCATGGTACTGGTACCAAAACAGGCAGGTGGACCAATGGTAAAGAATAGAGGACACAGAGACTAATCCACAAAGTTACAACTATCTTATATTTGATAAAGGGGCTAAAACATGCAATGGAGGAAAGATAGCATCTTCAACAAATGGTGTTGGGAAAATTGGAAATCCATATGCAACAAAATGAAATTGAATCCCTTTCTCTCGCCAGCCACAAAAGTTAACTCAAAATGGATCAAGGAGCTAGATATAAAAACTGAGACACTGCGTCTGATAGAAGGAAAAGTTGGCTACGATCTACATATTGTGGGGTCGGGCTCCAAATTCCTTAATAGAACGCCCGTAGCCCAAGAGTTAATGACAAGAATAAACAAATGGGACCTACTTAAACTAAAAAGTTTTTTCTCAGCAAGAGAAACAGTAAAAGAGGTAAATAGAGAGCCTACATCCTGGGAACAAATTTTTACCCCTCACACCTCAGATAGAGCCCTAATATCCAGAATGTACAAAGAACTCAAAAAATTAAATAATAAGATAACAAATAATCCAATCAACAAATGGGCCAAGGACCTGGACAGACACTTCTCAGAGGAGGAGATACAATCAATCCACAAGCACATGAGAAAATGCTCACCATCTCTAGCAATCAGAGAAATGCAAATCAAAACCACCCTAAGATACCATTTCACTCCTGTAAGATTGGCAGCCATTATGAAGTCAAACAACAATAAGTGTTGGCGAGGATGTGGGGAAAAGGGCACACTTGTTCACTGTTGGTGGGACTGCAAAATGGTGAGGCCAATTTGGAAAGCAGTATGGAGATTCCTGGGAAAGCTGGGAATGGATCCACCATTTGACCCAGCTATTGCCCTTCTTGGACTATTCCCTGAGGACCTTAAAAGAGCACACTATACGGATACGGCCACATCAATGATTATAGCAGCACAATTCACAATAGCTAGACTGTGGAACCAACCTAGATGCCCTTCAATAGATGAGTGGATAAAAAAATTATGGCAGCTATACACAATGGAGTATTATGCAGCACTAAGAAACGACAAAATCATAGAATTTGCAGGGAAATGGATGGCATTAGAGCAGATTATGCTAAGTGAAGCTAGCCAAGCCCTAAAAAACAAATGTCAAATGTCTTCTTTGATATAAAGAGAGCCACTAAGAATAGAACAGGAAGGAAGAGCATGAGGAAAAGACTAACAGTAAACTAAGATGAATGGGGGGAGACAAAGGAAGAGAGAAGGGAAAACATATGGAAATGGTAGGAGACCTTCAGTGATACACAAAATTATAAGAGGTTATGAGGGGCAAGGGGGTAGGGGGAAAAAAGGGGAGAGAATTGAACAACAGCAGAGGAGGTAGAGTGGGAAGATGGGAGGAGAGGGGAAGGGGGATAGTAAGGGATAGGAAAGGTAGCAGAATACAACAGTCACTAATATGCCATTATGTAAAAATGTGAGTATGTAACAGAAGTGAGTCTGTATTATGTATTTGGGGAGTTCAAAACCCAATTGAGTCGAATGTATGAAAGATGATATGTCTTGAGCTCTGTAATGTTTTGAACAATCAATAAAAAAAAAGAAAAAAAAAGAAGGCACGTTATGGAGAGCAGAGTTTGGAGACTGCTGTACAGAAGGACTGTTACAGAGAGCAAATGTTGGAAATTCGTGAGTAGAAGGACTCTTGCAGAGGACAGACGTTGGAGACTGGGGTGCCGCAGGACACTTGCTGAAAGCAGAGGATAAATTCTGGAGTGGAGAAGGAATGTTACAGAGAGCAGAGTTTGGAAACTGGAGTGCAGAAGGATCTTACAGATAGCAGAGTTTGTAGACTGTGGTGAAGAAGGACAGTTGCAGAGAGCAGAGTTTGGACACTGGGGTGCAGAAGGACTGTTGCGGAGAGCAGAGGTTGGAGACTGGAGTGCAGAAGGAGTGTTGCAGACAGCAAAGTTTGGAACCTGAAGTGCAGAAGTCTTGTTACATAGAGCAGAGGTTGAAGACTGTGGTGCAGAAGGATAGTTACAGACAACAGAGTTTGGAGACTGGGGTGCATAAGGACTGTTACAGAGAGCAGAGTTTTGAGGCTGGGGTGCAGAAAGACTTTTGCAGGAACAAAGTTTGGAGACTCGGGTGCCGAAGGACTGTTGCAAAGAACAAAGGTTGGAGACTGGGGTGCAGAAGGACTGTTGCAGAGGGCAGAGGTTGGAGACTGTGGTGCAGAAGGACATTTAGATAGAGCAGAAGTTGGAGATTAGGGTGCAGAAGAACTGTTATAGAGAGCAGTATTTGGAGACTGGGTTGCAGAAGGATCTTACAAAGAGGAGAGGTTGGAGACTGAGGTGCAGGTGGAGTGTTAGAGAGAGCAGTGTTTGGAGACTGAGGTGCAGAAGGATTGTTACAGAGAACAGAGGTTGGAGACTGATTTTAAGAAGGACTTTTACAGAGAGCAGAGTTTGGAAAATTGGGTGCAGAAGGACCGTTACAGAGAGCAAAGGTTGGAGACTGCAGTATAGGACTGTTACCGAAAAAAATGTTGGAGACTGGGGTGCATAACGACTCCTACATATAGCACAGGTTGGAGACTGAGGTGCAGAAAGATAGATACAGAGAACAGAGGTTAGAGACTGGGGTTCAGACAGACTGATATAGAAAGCAGAGTTTGGAGACTGGGGTGTAGAAGGACCGTTACAAAGAGCAGAGGATGGAGACTGCGGTACAGAAGGACTGTTACAGAGAGCAGATCTCGGAGACTGGGGAGCAGAAAGAGTTTTGCAGAGTATCGTGGTATGAGACTTGGGTTAAGAAAGAATGTTACAGAGAGCAAAGTTTAGAAACTGGAGGGCAGAAGGATCTTACAGAGAGAGAGGTAGGAGACTGTTGTGCAGAAAGACTGTTGCAGAGAGCAGACATTGGAGACAGGGGTCCAGAAAATTGTTGCAGAGAGCAGAGTTTGGAGAATGGGGTGCAGAAGGCCTGTTGCAGAGAGCAGATTATGGAGACTGGGGTACAGAGAGAAGATTTTAGATACTGGTGTGCAGAAGGACTGTTATACAGAGCAGAGTTTGGAGACTGAGATGCAGAAGGACTGTTACAGAGAGCAGAGTTGGGAGACTGGGGTGCAGAAAGACTGTTAAAGAGAGAAGAGGTTGGAGACTGGCTTTCAGATGGATCTTACAGAGAGCAGAGTTTTGAGACTGGGGTGCAAAAAGACTGTTGCAGAGAGCAGATGTTGGATACTTGGGTGGAGAAGAATCACTGCAGAGAGAAGAGGTTGGAGACTGGGTTGGAGAAGGCCTGTTACAGAGAGCAGAGTTTAAAGACTGGGTTTCAGAAGGATCTTACAGAGAGAGGAGTTGGGAGACTGAGTTGCAGAAGGACTGTTAGAGAGAGTAGATGTAGGAGAATGGGGTGTAGAAGGGTCGTTGCAGAGAACAGAGTTTTAAGACTGAGGTGCAGAAAAACTGTTGCAGAGAGCAGATGTTGGAGACTGGGGTGCAGAAGGAGTGTTGCATAGAGCAGATATTTGTAACTAGGTTGCAGAAGAACTGTTATAGAGAGCAAAGGTTGGAGACTGGGGAGCAGATGGACTGTTGCAAAGAGCAGATGTAGGAGAATGAGGTGCGGAAGTTTGGTTACAGAGAGAAGAGGTTGGAAACTCAGGTGCAGAAGGACTATTAAAGATTGCAGAGGTTTGATACAGGGGTGCAAAAGGATCTTACAGAGAGCAGAATTTGGACACTGTTGTGCAGAAGGACTGTTGCTGAGACCAGACGTTGGAGACTAGGGTGCAGTAGGATCATTGCAGAGAGCAGAGTTTGGAGACTGGGGTTCTGAAGGATTGTTGCAGAGAGAATAGGTTGGAGACTGGTGCAGAAGGCCTGCTACAGAGAGCAGAGTTTGGAGACTGGCATGCAGAAAGCCTGTAAGAGAGAGGAGAGTTTGGAGACTGGGTTGCAGAAAGACTGTTATAGAGAGCAGAGTTTGGATACTGGGTTGCTGAAAGATATTACAGAGAGCAGAGGTTGGAGACTGACGTTAAGGTTGATTGTTACAGAGAGCAGTGGTTGAAGACTGGGGTGCAGAAGGATCGTGCAGAGAACGGAGGTGTCAGACTGAGGTGCAGAAGCACTGTTACAGAGAGCAGAGGTTGGAGACTGAGGTGTAGAAGGACTGTTAAAGAGAGCAGAGTTTGTAGACTGAGGTGCAGAAGAACTGTTACAGAAAGCAGAGGTTGAAAATTAGGGTGCAGAAAGACCGTTACAGAGACCAGAGTTTGGAGACTGTGTTATAGAAAAATTCTTACAGAAAGCAGTGTTTGGAGATTCTGGTGCAGATGGAATGTTACAAAGAGCACAGGTTGGAGACTGAGGTGCAGAAGGATAGATACAGAGAGCAGAGTTTGAGACTGGGGTTCAGAATGACTGATATAGAAAGCAGATTTTGGAGACTGGGGTGCAGAAGGACCGTTCCAGAGAGCAAAGTTTTGAGACTGCGGTACAGAAGGACTGTTACAGAGAGCAGAGGTTTGATACTGGGGTTCAGATGGACTGTTACAGAGGACTGAGGTTGGAGACTGGGGTGCCCACCCTCGCATAAAGCAGAGGTTGGAGACTGTGATAGAGAAGAAATGTTTGAGAGAGCTGATTTTGTAAACTGGAGTGCAGAAAGATCTTACATAGAGCAGAGGTTTGAGACTGTGGTGCAGAAGGACTGTTGCAGAGAGTAGAGGTTGGAGACTAGGGTCCGGAAGTATCGTTGCCGAGAGCAGAGTTTGGAGACTGGGGTGCAGAAGGACTGTTGCAGAGAGCAGATGTTGGATACTTGGTGCAGAAGGACTGTTGCAGAGAGCAGAGGATGGAGACTGGAGTGCAGGAAGACTGTTGCAAAGAGAAGAGGTTTGAGACTGGGGTGCAGAAGGACTGCTGTAGAAAGTAGAGTTTGGAAATTGGGATGCAGAAGGACCACTACAGAGAGCAGAGTTTGGAGACTGCGGTATAAGACTGTTACCGAGAGAAGAGGTTGGAGACTGGGGTGCAGAAGGACTCTTACATAGAGCACAGGTTGGAGACTGAGGTGCAGAAGAATAGATACAGAGAACAGAGGTTAGAGACTGGGGTTCTGAAAGACTGATACAGAAAGCAGAGGTTGGAGACTGGGGTGTAGAAGGACCGTTACAAAGAGCAGAGTTTGGAGACTGCGGTACAGAAGAATTGTTACAGAGAGCAGATCTCGGAGACTGGGGAGCAGAAGACTGTTGCAGAAGACAGAGGTTTGAGACTCTGGTGGAGAAAGAATGTTACAGAGAGCAGAGTTTGGAAACAAGAGACCAGAAGGATCTTACAAAGAGAAGAGGTTGGAGACTGTGTTGCAGAAGGACTGTTGCAGAGAGCAGACGTTGGAGACTGGGGTCCAGAAGGATAATTGCAGAGAGCACAGTTTTGAGACTGGGGTGCAGAAGGACTGTTCCCGAGAGCAGATATTGGAGACCGGGGTGCAGAAGGACTGTAGCAGAGAGCAGATTTTAGAGACTGGAATGCAGACGGACTTACACAGAGCAGAGGTTGGAGTCTTAGGTGTAGAAGTACTGTTACAGAGAGCAGTGCTTGGAGCCTGGGGTGCAGAGGACTGTTACAGAGAGCAGAGTTTGGAGCCGGGGGTTCAAAAGGATCTTACAGAGAGAAGAGTTTTGAGATTGGGTTCCAAAAGGACTGTTGCAGAGAGCAGATTCTGGAGACTGGGGTGCAGTAGAGGTTGGAGACTGGGGTGCAGAAGGCCTATCACAGATAGCAGAGATTGGAGACTTCGTGGCAGAAGTCATGTTACAGAGAGCAGAGTTTGGAGACTGTTGGGCAGAAGGACTGTTACAGAGTGCAGAGTTTAAAGACTGGATTTTAGAAGGATCTTACAAAGAGCAGAGATGGGAGAATGGAGTGCAGAAGGACTGTTAGAGAGAGTAGAAGTAGGAGACTGTGGTGCAGAAGGGTCCATGCAGTGAACAGACTTTTCAGAGTGAGGTGCAAAAGGACTGTTGCAGAGAGCAGATATTGGAGACTGGGGTGAGGAAGGACTGTTGCAGAGAGCAGAGTTTGGAGACTTTGGTGAAAAAGGATCCTTGCAGAGAGCAGACCTTGGAGACCAGTTGGCAGAAGCACTGTTACAAAGAGCAGAGTTTGAGCTGGGTTGCAGAAGGATCTTACAGAGGGCAGAGGTTGCAGACAGGGGTGCAGAAGGATTGTTACAGAGAGCAGAGCTTGGAGACTGTTGTCAAGAAGTACTCTTGCAGAGAGCAGACGTTGGAGACTGGGGTTCAGAAAGATCGTTGTAGAAAGCAGAGTTGGAGACTGGGGTGTAGAAGGACTGTAGCACAGAGTAGATGTTGGAGACTGGGATGCAGACGGACTTTTGCAGAGAGCAGAGGTTGGAGAATGGGGTTCAGAAAGACTGTTGCAGAGACCAGAGTTTGAAGAATGAGGTTCAGAAAAACTGTTACAGAGAGCATAGGTTGGAGACTGGTGTGCAGAAGGACTGTTACAGAGAGCAGAGATTGGAGACTGGGGTTCAGCTGGATCTTACAGAGAGCAGATTTTGGAGACTGTGGTGCAAGAAAACTGTTGCAGTGAGCAAAGGTTGGAGACTGCTGTGAAGAAGAATTATTGCAGAGAGAAGTGTTTGGAGACTAGGGTGCAGAAGGCCTGTTACAGAGAGCAGTGGTTAGAGACTAGGTTGCAGAAGTCCTCTTGCTGAGAGCAGAGGTTGGAGACTGTTGTGCAGAAGGACGATTACCGAGTGCAGAGTTTAAAGGCTGGGTTGCAGAAGGATCTTACAGAGAGCAGAGTTCGGAGACTGAGGTGCAGAAGGTTCGTTGCATACTGCAGAGTTTTCCTACTGAAGTTCAGAATGACTGTTGCAGGGAGCAGATATTGAAGACTAGGGAGCAGAAGGACTGTTTCAGAGAGCAGACATTAGAGACTGGGGTTAAGAAGGATCGTTTCAGATAGCAGAGGTTGGAGACTGGTGTGCAGAAGGATTGTTACAGAGAGTAGAGTTTGGAGACTGGGTTTTAGAAGGATGCTACAGAGAGCAGAGGTTGGAGACTGAAGTGCAGAAGGACTGTTACATAGAGTAGAGGTTGGAGACTGAGGTGCAGAAGGACCGTTGCATAGAACAGAGTTTAAAGACTGAGATGCAGAAGGATAGATACAGAGAACAGCGGTTGGAGACTGCGGTTCAGACAGACTGATACAGAAAGCAGAGGTTGGAGACCTGGGTGTAGAAGGTCCGTTACAAAGAGCACAGGTTTGAGACTGCGGTACAGAAGGACCAGATGTCGGAGAATGGGGAGCAGAAGGACTGTTGCAGAGGACAGAGGTTGGTGACTGGAATTGAGAAGGAATGTTACAGTGTGCAGAGTATGGAATTTGGAGTGCACAAGAATCTTACAAACAGCAGAGGTTGGAGACTGTGGTACAGAAAGACTGTTGAAGAGAGCAGATGTTTGAGACGGTTCCAGGAGGAGCATTGCAGAAAGCAGAGATTGGAGACTGGGGTGCAGAATGACTGTTGCAGAGAGCAGATGTTTTAGACTGGTGTGCAGAAAGACTATTAAAGAGAGAAGATGTTTGAGACTGGGGTGCAGAAGGCCTGTTACAGAGAGCAGAGTTTGGAGACTGGGTTGCAGAAGGATGTTAAAGAGAACAGAGTTGGGATACTGAGGTGCAGAAAGACTGTTACAGAGAGTAGAGGTAGGAGACTGGGATGCAGAACGGTCGTTGCAGAGAGCAGAGTTTTCAGACTGAGGTGCTGAAGAACTGTTGCAGAGAGCAGATGTTGGAGACTGGGGTGCAGAAGAATTGTTACAGAGAGCAGAGGTTGGAGACTGGAGTGCATAAGGATCTTACAGAGAGCAGATTTTCGAGACTAGGGTGCAGAAGATCTGTTGCCAAGAGCAGAGTCTGGAGACTGGGTTGCACAAGGGTCTTACAAAGACCAGAGTAAGGAGACTTAGGTGAAGAAGGATTATTGCAGAGAGCACAGATTTCAGACTGAGTTGCAAAAGGACTGTTGCAGAGAGCAGATATAGAAAACTGGAATGCGGAAGGATTGTTGCAGAGAGCAGAGGTTAAAGACTGGGGTGAAGGAGGGTCGTTGCAGTGAGCAGAGTTTTCAGACTGAGGTGCAGGAGGACTGTTGCAGAGAGCAGATTTTGGAGACTGGGTACAGAAGGATTGTTGCAGAGTGCAGAAGTTGGAGATTTTGGTGCGGAAGGATCTTTGATGAGAGCAGAGGTTGAAGACGGGTGTGCAGATGCACTGTTACAGAGAGCAGAGTTTGAAGAATGGGTTTCAGAAGGATATTACAGAGAGCAGAGGTTGCAGACAGGGGTTTAGAAGGATTGTTACAGAGAGCAGAGGTTGAAGACTTTGGTGCAGAAGCACTGTTACAGAGAGCATAGGTTGGAGTCTGAGGTGTAGAAGGACTGTTACAGAGAGCAGAGTTTGGAGATTCATGTGCAGAAGGACTGTTACAGGAAGCAGAGTTTGGAAATTGGGGTGCAGAAGGACCGTTAAGGAGAGCAGAGTTTGGAGACTGTGGAATAGGACTGTTTCTGAGAGCAGAGGTTGGAGACTGGGGTACCACAGGACCCTCAAAAAAAGCAGAGTTTACAGACTGTGCTGGAGAAGGAATGTTAGAGAGAGCAGATTTTGGAAACTGGCGTGCAGAAAGATGTTACAAAGAGCAGAGTTTGGAGACTGTGGTTCAGAAGGACTGTTGCAGAGAGCACACTTTTGAGGCTGGGGTCCAGAAGGATCGTTGGAGAGAGCAGAGTTTGGAATGGAGTTAGAATGACTGTTGCAGAAAGCAGATGTTGAAGACTGGGGTGCAGTAGGATCATTGAAGAGAGCAGTGGTTGGAGACTGGGGTGCAAAAATATCCTTGCAGAGAGCAGAGTTTGGAGACTGCCGTGCAGAAGGCCTTTTACAGAGAGGAGAGGTTGGAGAGTGGGGTTCAGAAAAACTGATAAAGAGAGCAGAGGTTGGAGACTAGGGTTCAGATGGATCTTACAGAGAGCAGATTTTGGAGACTGTGGTGCAAGAGAACTGTTGCAGAGAGCAGAGGTTGGAGATTGGTGTGAAGAAGAATCCTTGCGGAGAGAAGTGTTTGGAGACTGGGGTGCAGAAAGCCTTTTACAGAGAGCAGTGGTTGGAGACTGGGTTGCAGAAGTCCTGTTGCAGAGAGGAGAGGTTGGAGACTGTTGTGCAGAAGGACGATTACCGAGTGTAGAGTTTATTTTTATTTTTTTTTTATTTTTATTTATTTTTATTTTTTTTTTTTGAGGAATGTGAACGAAAAATTTATTTGCTCATTTCTTGCATTTGAAGTACTCTTCAATGACATCCTTGACCTGAGATTCTTTGCCATAATCCTTAACAACTACAGAGCAGATTTTGTAGCCTGGGGTGCAGAAAGACAGCTGCAGTGAACAGAGGTTGGATACTGGGGTGCACAAGGGCCGTTGCAGAGAGATAAGTTTGGAGACTGGGGTGGAGAATTACTGTTACAGAGAGCAACGTTTGGAGAACGGGGTGCAGAAGGATCTTACAGAGAGCAGACATTGGAGACTGGGATGCAGAAGGATCGTTGCAGAGAGCAGAGGTTGGAGACTGGGGTGTAGAAGGATTTTTGCAGAGAGCAGAGGTTGGAGACTGGGGTGCAGAAGGCCTGTTACAGAGAGCAGAGTTTGGAGACTGGGTTGCAGAAAACCTGTTACAGAGAGCAGATGTTGGAGACTGGGGTGCAGAAGGAATGTTACAAATAGCACAGTTTTGAGACTGTTGTTTAGAAGGATTGTTGCAGGGAGCAGAAGTTTCAGACTGAGGCTTAGAAGAACTGTTACAGAGAGCAGAGGTTGAAAATTGGGGTGTAGAAGGACCATTTTAGAGAGAAGATCTTGGAGACTGTCGTACAGAATGACCGTTACAGAGCAGAGTTTGTAGACGGGTTGCAGAAGGACCTTTGCAGAGAGCAGATGTTTGAGACTGTGATGCAGAAGGATTGTTACAGAGAGCAGAGATTGGAGATTGGGGTGCAGAGGACAATTACAGAGAGCAAATGATGAAGACTGAGGTGCAGAAGGACTTTTACGAAGAGCAGAGTTTGGGGACTGAGGTGTAGAAGGATCATTTCAGAGAGCAGATTTTGGAGACTGGGGTGCAGAAGGAATGTTACAGAGACCACAGGTTGGAGACTGGGGTGCAGAAGAAATGTTGCAGACAGCAGAGTTTGAAGACTTAGGTGCATAAGGACTTTTGCAGAGAGCAGAGTTTGGAGACTGTGGTGCAGAAGGACTGATACAGAGATCAGAGGTTGGAGACTGGGATGCAGAAGAATCGTTGCAGAGAGCAGAGGTTGGAAACTAAGGTGCAGCAGAATTGTTACACAGAGCAGATTTTGGATACTGGGGTGTAAAATGACTGATACAGAGAGCAGATATTGGAGACTGGGGTTCAGAAGTACTTTAGCAGAGAGCAGAATTTGGAGACTGGGGTGCAGAAGGACTGTTGCAGAGAGCAAAGTTGGGAAACTCAGGTTCAGAAAGATTTTTGCAGAGAGCCGAGTTTTCAGACTGAGGTGCAGAAGGACTGTTTCAGAGAGCAGATGTTGGATTCTGGGGTAGAGAAGGACTGTTACAGAGAGCAGAGTTTTGAGACTGGGGTGCAGAAGGATCGTTGCAGAGAGCACAGTTTGGAGACTGGGGTGCAGAAGGCCAGTAACAGTGAGCAGAGTTTGAAGACTGGGGTGCAGAAGGCCTGTTACAGAGAGCAGAGTTTGGAGACTGCGTGCAGAAAGATTATTGCAGAGAGAAGAGATTTCAGACTGAGGTACACAAAAACTGTTGCAGAGAGCAGATTTTGTAGACTGGGTTACACAAGGACTGTTATAGTGAGCACAGGTATGAGACTGGGGTGCAGAAGGAACGTTGCAGAGAGCACAGGTATGAGACTGGGGTGCAGATGGACTGACACAGAGAGCAGAGTTCTAAGACTGGGGTGCAAAAGGTCTGTTACAGAGAGCAGAGTTTGAAGACTGGTTTAACAAAGGACTGTTACAGAGAGCAGAGTTTGGAGACTAAGTTGCAGAAAAATTTTACAGATAGCAGAGGTTGGAGACTGAAGTGCAGAGCACTGTTACAGAGAGTTAGGTTGGAGACTGACGTGCAGAAGGACAGTTGCAGAGAGCAGAGGTTGGAAACTGAGGTGCAGAAGGACTGTTGCAGAGAGCAGAGGTTCTAGACGGGATGTAGAAGGACTGTTGCAGAGAGTAGACGTTGGAGATTGGGGTTCAGAAGGACTGTAGCAGAGAACAGACTTGAAGACTAAGGTGCAGAACTACAGTTACACAGAGCAGAGGTTGAAGATTGGGGTGCAGAAGGACTAATACAGAAAGCAGAGGTTCGAGACTCAGGTACAGAAGTGCCCTCAGAGAGAGCAGAGGTTGGAGAATGCAGTACAAAAGAACTGTTACAGAGAGCAGAGATTGGAGACTGGGGTGGAGAATGACTGATGAAGAGAGCAGATGTTGGAGACTGGGGTGCAAAAGGACTGCTGCAGAGAGCAGAAGATGGAGAGTGGGGTGAAGAAGGACTGTTGTAGAGACCAGAAGTTGCAGACTGAGTTGCAGAAGGACTGATGTACGGAACAGATGTTGGAGCCTG
This sequence comes from Ictidomys tridecemlineatus, assembly GCF_052094955.1. NCBI lineage: Eukaryota > Metazoa > Chordata > Mammalia > Rodentia > Sciuridae > Ictidomys > Ictidomys tridecemlineatus. The sequence continues at coordinate 38,971 of NW_027521664.1, read as the reverse complement.
GGGTACAGAAGGATCGTTTAGGCTAGCAAAGTATGGAGACTAGGGTGTAGAAGTACTTTTGCAGAGAGCAGATGTTTGAGACTTGGGTGCAGAAGGACTGTTGCTTAGAGCAGTGATTGGAGACTGAGGTACAGAAGGACTGTTACAGAGAGCAGAAGTTGGAGACTGGGGTGCAGATGGATTATTGCAGAGAGCAGAGTTTTCAGACTGAGGTACAGAACAACTGTTGCAGGAAGCAGATGTTGGAGACTTGGGTTCAAAAGGACTGTTGCAGCTAGAAAAGATTTGAGTCTGGGGTGCAGAAGGATCGTTGTAGAGATCAGAGGTTGGAGACTGAGGTGCAGAAGGATTGTTGCAGAGTGCAGAGGTTGGAAACTGGGGTGCAGAAGAATCGTTACAGAGAGCAGAGTTTGGAGACTGGGGTGCAGAAGAACTTTTACAGAGAGCACAGGTTGGAGACTTGGGTGCAGAAGAAATGTTGCGGAGAGCAGAGGTTGGAGAATTGTTTTCAGAAGGACTGTAGCAGAAAGCAGAGGTTGAAGACTGAGGTGCAAAAGGACTGTTGCAGAGAGCAGAGGTTAAAGACTGGGTTGCAGAAGAACTGTTATAGAGAGGAGACGTTAGAGACGGGATTTCAGAATGATCTTACAGAGAAAATAGTTTGGAGACTGATGTGCAGAAGGACTGTTACAGAGAGCGGAGGTTTGAGACTGAGGTGCAGAAGGATCGTTACAGAGAGAAGAGGTTGGAGACTGGGGTGCAGACGGACTTTTACAGAGAGCAATTGTTTGATACTGGGGTGCAGAAGGAATGTTGCAGAGAGCAGAGGTTGGAGACTGATGTTCAGAAGGACTGATGCTGAGAGTAGAGGTTGGAGATTGGCGTGCAGAAAAACTGTTGCAGAGAGCAGAGGTTTTAGACTTCAATGTAGAAGGACTGTTGCAGAGAGTAGAGTTTGGAAATTGGGGTCCAGAAGAAGTGTAGCAGAGAGCAGAGGTTGGAGACTAAGGTGCAGAAGTACAGTTTCACAGAGCACAGTTTAAAGACTTGGGTGCAGAAGGAGTGACACAGAATGCAGAGGTTGGAGACTCAGGTGCAGAAGTACCCTTACTGAGAGCAGAGTTTGGAGAATGCTGTACAGATGGACTGTTACAGAGAGCAGTAGTTGGAGACTGGGGTGGAGAATGACTGTTGCAGAGAAAAGATGTTGGAGACTGGGGTGCAAAAAGACTGTTGCAGAGAGTAGAGGATGGAGACTGGGCTGCAGAAAGACTGTTGCAGAGAGCAGAGGTTCTACAATTGGATGTAGAAGGACTGTTGCATAGAGTAGAGGTTGGAGACTAAGGTGCAGAAGGACAGTTACACAGAACACAGGTTGGAGACTGGGGTTTAGAATGACTGATACAGTAAGCAGAGGTTGGAGACTCGGGTGCAGAAGTACCCTTACACAGAGCAGAAGTTGGAAAATGCAGTAAAGAAGGACTATTAAAGAGATCAGAGTTTTAAGACTGGGGTGGAGAATGACTGTTGCAGAGAGCAGATGTTGGAGACTGGGGTGCAAAAGGACTGTTGCAGAGAGCAGACATTGCAGACTGAGTTGCAGAAGCACTGTTACAGAGGGCAGAGTTTCGAGACTGTGGTGCAAAACGACTGATACAGAAAGCAGATGTTGGGTACTGGGGTGCATAAGGACCCTAATGAAGAACAGAGGTTGCAGACTGCGGTACAGAAGGACTGTTACAGAGAGCAGAGGTTGGAGTCTGGGGTTCAGAAGAACTGATGTAGAGAACAGATGTTGGAGACTTGGGTGAAGAAGTATCATTGGGGCGAGCAGAGAATGGAGACTGAAGTGTAGAAGGACTGTTGCAGAGAGCAGAGTTTGGAGACTGGGGTGAAGAAGGATTGTTGGGGCGAGTAGAGTATGGAGACTCGAGTGTAGAAGGACTGTTTCAGAGAGCAGAGGTTGAAGACTGGGGTATCAAAGGACTGTTTCAGAGACCATATGTTGGAGACTTGGGTGCAGAAGGACTGTTGCATAGAGTAGAGATTGGAGACTGAGGTACAGAAGGACTGTTACAGAGAGTAGAGGTTGGAGACTGGGGGTCAGATGGATTATTGCAGAGAGCAGAGTTTTTAGACTGAGGTACAGAAGAACTGTTGCAGATAGCAGATGTTGGAGACTGGGGTCCAGAAGGTTCGTTGCAGAGAGCAGAGTTTGGATATGAGGTGCAGAAAGACTATTACAGAGAGCAAAGGTTGTAGACTGGGGTGCAGAAGGATTGATACAGAAAGCAGAAGTTGGAGAATGTGGTGCAGAAGGACCGTTACAGAGGGAAGAGTTTGAATACTGTGGTACAGAAGCACTGTTACAGAGAGTAGAGGGTGGTGACAGGAGTGCAGAAGGAGTGTTGAAATGAACAGAGTTTGGAGACTGAGGTGCAGAAGGACTGTTACAGAGAGCAGAGTTTTTAGACAAGGTTGCAGAAAGATCTTAGAGAGAGCAGAGATTGTAGACTGAGTTGCAGAAGGACTGTTACAGAGAGCAGATTTGGGAGACTGGGGTGAAGAAGGATTTTTATATGGAACAGACTTTAGAGACTGGGGTGCAGAAAGCTTGTTATGGAGAGGACAGTTGGGAGAAGGCGTGCAGAAGGTCTGTTACAGAGGGCAGAGTTTGGAGTCTCGGATGCAGAAGGTACTTACAGAGAGCAGTTGTTGGAGAGTGAGGTGCAGAGGGACTGTTACAGAGAGTAGATGTTGGAGACTGAGGCACAGAAAGATTATTACAGAGAGCAGAGTTTAAAGACTGGGGTGCAGAAGGACTGTTTCAGATATAAGAGGTTGGAGACTGGGGTGTTGAAGGACTCTTGCAGAAACCAGAAGTTGAAATCTGGGGTGCTGAATGACTGTTAAAGAAAGCAGAGGTTGGAGAATGGGGTGCAGAATTACTGATACATAACGCAGAGTTTGGAGACTCAGGTGCAGAAGGACTGTTACAGAGAGCAGAGGTTAGAAACTGGGTTGGAGAAGGACCCTTACAGAAAATAGATTTTGAAGACTGCGGTACAGAAAAATTTTTGTTGAGATCAAGGTTGGAGACTCGGGTGCAGAGGGACCATTGCAGAGAGCACAGGTTGGTGACTGCAGTACAGAAGGACTGTTACAAAGAGCAGATGTTTGAGACTGGGGTGTAGAAGAACTGTTGCAGAGAGCAGAGATTGCAGAGTGAGGTGCAGAAGGACTGGTACAGTGAGCAGAGTTTGGAGACTGTGGTCTAGAAGGACTGATACAGAAAGCAGAGTTTGGAGACTTGGGTGACGAAGGACCATTACAGAGAGCAGACGTTGGAGACTGCAGTACAGAATGACTTTTACAGAGAGCAGAGGTTGGAGACTGCGGTGGAAAAGGACTGTTACAGAGAGCATACTTTGGAGACTGGGGTGAGGAAATACTGTTGCAGAGAGAAGAGGTTGACGACTGGGTTGCAGAAGGACTGTTGAAAAGAGCAGAGGTTGCAGAGTGAGGTGCAGAAAGACTGTTACAGAGAGCAGAGTTTGGAGACTGTGGTGAAGAAAGACTGATACTGAAAGCAGAGGTTGGAGACTGGGGTTCAGAAGGACTCTATGGAGAACAGAGTTTGAAGACTGCGGTACAGAAGAACTGTTGTAGAGAACAAGGTTGGAGACTGGGCTTCAGAGAGACCATTGCAGAGAGCAAACTTGGATACTGGGGTGCAGAAGGAATGTTACAGAGAGTAAAGTTTGTAGCCTGGGGTGAAGAAGGATTTTTGCAGAGAGCAGAGGTTGCACAAAGTAGAAAGTAGAAAGATCATTGCACAAAGTAGATTATGGAGACTGGGGTATACAAGGACTGTTCTAGAGAACAGAGGTTGGAGAGTAGAGTGAAGAAGGACTGTTACAGAGAGCAGACGTTGAAGCATGGCGTTCAGAACACTGGATACAGAATACAGAGTTTGAAGACTGGGTTGTGAAAAGACTGATACAGAAAGCAGAAGTTGGAAATGGGGTGCACAAGGACCCTTTCAGAGAACAGAGGTTGAAGACTACGGTAAAGAAGGACTCTTACAGAGAGTAGAGGTTGGAGACTAGGGTGCAGAAGGACCATTGCAGAAAGAAGAGGTTGAAGACTGGGATTCAGAAGGTTGTTACTGAGGGCAGAGTTCGGACACTGAGGTGCTGAAGGACTGTTGCAGAGAGCAGAGGTTGGAGATTGGGGCGCAGAAGTACTGTTGCAGAGTAAAGAGGTTGGAATCTGAGGTGCAGAAGGACTGTTACAGAGACCAGAGTTTAGAGACAGGGCTACAGAAAAACTGAGAAAGAAAGCAGAGTTTGGAGACTGGGGTGCAGAAGAACTATTACAGAGAGCAGAGGTTGGAGACTGCAGTATAGAAGGACGGTTTCAGAGAGCAGAGGTAGGAGACTGCGGTGGAAAAGGACTGTTACAGAGAGCATATTTTGGAGACTGTGGTGAGGAAGGACTGTTGCAGAGAGAAGAGGTTGCAGAGTTAGGTGCAGAAGGACTTTTACAGAGAGCAGAGATTGGAGACTATGGTGAAGAAAGACTGATACAGAAAGCAGAGGTTGGAGACTGGGGTGCAGAAGGACCCTTATGGAGAACAGAGTTTGAGGAATGTGGTACAGAAGAACTGTTGTAGAGGACAAGGTTTGAGACTGGGCTTCAGAGTGACCATTGCAGAGAGCAAATTTGGATACTGGGGTGCAGAAAGAATGTTACAGAGAGGAATGTCTGGATACTGGGGTGCAGAGAGAATTTTGTAGAGAGCAGACGTTGGAGACTGGGGTGCGGAAAGATGGTTGAACAGAGTAGATTATGGAGACTGGGGTATAGAAGGACTGTTCTAGAGAACAGAGTTTGGAGAGTGGGGTGCAGAAGGAATTTTACAGAGAGCAGACGTTGAAGCCTGGCGTGCAGAACACTGGATACAGAAAGCAGAGTTTGAAGACTGGGTTGCAGAAGGATTGATACAGAAAGCAGAGGTTGGAGATGGGGTGCACAAGAACCCTTTCAAAGAACAGAAGTTGGATATTGCGGTACAGAAGGACTGTTACAGAGAGTAGAGGTTGGAGACTGGGGTGCAGAATAAATGTTTTAGAGAACAGAGGTTGGAGAGTTTGGTGCTGAAGGACCATTGCAGAAAGCATAGGTTGTAGACTGGGTTTCAGGAGGACCTTACAGAGAGAAGCGTTTAAACACTGAGGTCCAGAAGGACTGTTGCAGAGAGCAGAGGTTCGAGATTGGGGCGCAGAAGGACTGTTGCAGTGAGCAGAGGTTGGAGTCTGAGGTGCAGAAAAACTGTTACAGAGAACAGAGGTTGGAGACATCTGTGGAAAAGTTCTGTTTCAAAGAGCAGATTTCAGAGACTGGGGTGAGGAAGAACTTTTACAGAGAGCAGAGGTTGAAGACTGGGGTGCAGAAGGACTGTTGCAGAGAGCAGAGGTTGCAGAGTGAGGTGCAGAAGGACTCTTACAGAGAGCAGATTTTGGAGACGGGGAAGCAAGAGGATTGTTACAGAGGCCAGATTTTTGATACTGGTTTGCAGAAGGATCTTATATAGAGCAGAGTTTAGAGACTGAGGTGATGTAGGACTGTTACAGAGAGCAGAGGTTGGAGACTGGGGTGCAGAAGGATACTTGCAGAGAGCAGAGTTTTCAGACTGAGGTGCAGAAAAACTGTTGAGAGTGCAGACGTTAAAGACTGGGTTGCAGAAAGACGGGTGCAGAGAAAAGATGTTTGAGGCTAGAGTGTAGAAGGACTCTTACAGAGAGCAGATGTTGGAGACTGACATGCAGAAGGACAGTTTCAGAGAGTAGAGTTTAGAGACAGAGGTGTAGAAAGACTGTTGTAGAGAGCAGATGTTTGGAACCTGGGGTGTAAGGATCTTAAAGAGAGGAAAGTTTGGAGACTGGGGTGCAGAAGGATCGTTGAAGAGAGTAGATTATGGAGTATAGAAAGACTGTTCTAGAGAGCAGAGGTTGGAGACTGGGTTGCGGAAGGACTGTTGGAGAGAGCAGTTGTTGAAGACTGTGGTGCAGAGATACTGTTACAAAGAGAAGTGTTTGGAGACTGCTGTGCAGGACTGATACTGAGAGCAGAGGTTACAGAATGGGGTGCATTAGGGCTGTTAAAGAGAGCAGAGGTTGGAGACTTGGGTGCAGAAGGCATGTTACAGAGAGCAGAGTTTAAAGACTGGGGTGCAGAAGTCCTCTTACAAAGAGCAGAGGTTGGAGACTGGGGTGCAGAAGGACTGTTGCAGAGTGCAGTGTTTTTAGACTGGGATGCAGAGGACTGTGGCAGAGAACAGAGTTTGGAGACTGGGGTTTAGAAGGAGTGTTACAGAGAGCAGAGGTTGAAGCCTGGCCTGCAGAACGACGGATACAGAAAGCAGATTTTGGAGACTGGGGTTCAGAAGGACTGGTACAGAAATAAGAGGTTGGAGATGGTGTGCACATGGACCCTTAAAGAGAACAGAGGTTGGAGACTGATTTACAGAAGGACTGTTACAGAGAGCAGAGTTTGGAGACTGGGGTGCAGAATAAGTGTTGTAGAGAACAGAGGTGGGAGACTCTAGTGCAAAAAGACCATTACAGATAGCATAGGTTGAAGACTGGGTTTCAGAAGGATCTCACAGAGAGCAGAGTTTGGACCCTGATGTGCAGAAGGACTGTTGCAGAGAGCAGAGGTTGGAGTCTAAGGTGCAGAAGGACTGTTACAGAGAGCAGAGTTTGGAGACTTCGGTGAAAAATGACTGTTGCAGAGAGCAGATTTCAGAGACTGGGGTGAGGAATGACTGTTGCAGAGAGCAGAAGTTGAAACCTGGGGTTCAGAAAGACTGTTGCAGAGAGCAGAGTTTGCAGAGTGAAGTGCAGAAGGACTGTTACAGAGAGCAGAGGTTGGAGACTTGAGTGCAGAAGGACCCTTACAGAGAACAGAGGTTGAAGACTTTGGTACAGAAGAACTGTTGTAGAGAACAAGGTTGGAGACTGGGGTGCCGAGGGACCAAAGGAGAGAGCAAACTTTGGAGACTGGGGTGCCGAAGGAATGTTACAGAGAGAAGAGTTTTGAAACTGGGATTCGGAGGGATCTTACACAGAGGAAAGTTTGTAGATTGGGGTGCAGAAAGATTGTTGCAGAGAGCAGACGTTGGAGACTGGGGTGCAGGACGATCATTGCAAAGAGTAGATTGTGGACACTGGGGTATACGAAGAGTGTTCTAGAGAGTAGATTTTGGAGACTGGGGTGCAGAAGGATTTTACAGAGAGCAGAGTTTGGAGACTGAAGTGCAGAAGAACTGTTACAGAGAGCAGAGGTTGAAGACTGTGGTGCAGAATGACTGTTAAAGAGAGCAGAGTTCAGAAACTTGGGTGCAGAAGGTTTGTTACAGAAAGCAGAGGATGGAGATTGGTGTGCAGAAGGCCTGTTACAGATAGCAGAGTTTAAAGACTAGGGTGCAGAAGGACTGTTACAGAAAGCAGAGTTTGGAGACTTCTTTTCAAAAGGATCATACAGAGAGCAGAGTTTGGAGACTGAGGTGCAGAAGGACTGTTACAGAGAGTAGATGTTGAAGACTGAGGTGTAGAAAGACCATTGCAGAGAGCAGAGGTTGGAGACTGAGGTGCAGGACTGTTGCGGAGTGCAGAGGTTGGAAACTTGGGTCTAAAAGGACTGTTGCAGAGAGCAGCAGTTGGAGATTGGGGTGCCAAAGGACTGTTGCAGAGAGCAGAATTTGAAGACTGAGGTGCAGGAGGACTGTACAGAGAGCAGAGGTCGGAGAAGTAAGTGCAGAAGGACTTATAAAGAAAGCAGGGTTTGGAGACTGTTGTGCAGAAGGACAGTTACAGAGAGAAGAGTTTGGAAACTGGAGTACAGAAAAACTGTTACAGAGAGAGGAGGTTGAAGACTGGGGTGGAGAAGGACTGTTGCAGAGAGTAGGGTTTGGAGACTGGGGAGCAGAAGAACTGTTGCGAAGAGAAGACGTTAGAGATTGGGGTGGAGAAAAACTGTTGCTGACAGCAGTGGTTAGAGACTTGAGTGCAGAAGTACTGATACAGAAAGCAGAGATTGGAGACTGGGGTTCAGAAGGACTGCTGTAGAGAGCAGATGTTGGAAACTGGGTTGGAGAAAGACTGTTGCAGAGTGTAGCATTTGGAGATTAAGTTGCCACAGGACTGTTGCAGAGAGCAGAGGTTGAAGACTGAAGTGGAGAAGGACTGTTACAGAGAACAGAAGTTGAAGACTGGGGTGCAGAAGGACTGATACAGAAAGCACAGGTTGGAGACTGGGGTGCAGAAGGACCAATGCAGAGAGCAGAGGTTAAAGACTGTGTTGCAAAAGGATCTTACTGAGAGCAGATGTTGGAAACTGAGGTGAAGAAGGACTGTTGCAGAGAGGAGAGGTTGGAGATTGGGGTACAGCAGGAGTGTTGCAGCGAACAGAGTTTGGAGTCTGAGGTGCAGAAGGACTGATACAGAATGCAGAGTTTGGAGACTGGGTTGCAGAAAGACCATTACAGAGAACAGAGGTTTGAGACTACAGTACAGAAGGAATGTTACAGAGAGCAGAGTTTGGGGAGTGGGGTGTAGAAGTACTGTTACAGAGAGAAGAGTTTTGAGTATGGGGTGCAGAATAAGTGTTGTAGAGAACAGAGTTTGGAGACTCGGGTGCAGGAGGACCATTGTAGAAAGCAGAGGTTGGAGACTGGGTTTCAGAAGGATCTTACAGAGAGCAGAGGTTAGACTTTGAGGTGCAGAAGGACTGTTGCAGAGAGCAGAGGTTTGAGATTGGGGCGCAGAAAGACTGTTGCGGAGAGCAGAGGTTGGAGTCTTAGGTGCAGTGGCAAACCTTCAGAGAGCAGAGGTTGGAGACTGGGGTTCAGAAAAACTGATACAGAAAGAAGAGTTTGTAGACTAGGGAGCAGATGGATCATTACAGAAAGCAGAGTTTGAAGACTGCAGTACAGAAGGACTGCTACAGAGAGCAGAGTTTGGAGACTGGGGTGCAGAAGGACTGTTGCAGAGATCAAGGTTGAAGACTGCAGTGTAGAAGGACTGTTGCAGAGAGCAGAGGTTGCAGAGGGAGTTGCGAAGGACTTTTTCAGATAGCAGAGTTTTAAGACTGTGTTTCAGAAGGACAGATACAGAAAGAAGAGTTTGGAGACTGGGGTGAATAAGGACCCTTACAGAGAATAAAGTTTGAAGGCTCTTGTACAGAAGAACTGTTGTAGAGAACAGAGATTGGAGACTGGGGTGCAGAGGGACCATTGCAGAGAGCAGAGTTTTGAGACTGGGGTCCAGAAGAAATGTTACAGAGAGAAGAGTTTGGAAACTGAGGTGCAGAGGAATCTTACAGAGAGAAGAGTTTGGAAACTGCAGTGCAGATAGACCTTTGCAGAGAGCAGAGTTTGGAAACTGAGTTGCAGAAGGACTGTTGCATAGAGCAGATATTGGAGACTTGGGTGTAGAAGGACTGTTGCAGAGAGCAGAGGTTGGAGATTCGGGTGCAGAAAAACTGTTGCAGAGAGCAGAATTTAGATACTGAGGTGCAGAAGGACTGTTACACAGAGCAGAGGTTGGAGACTTGATTGCAGAAGGACTGATACAGAAAGCAGAGGATTGAGACTGGGGTGTAGAAGGAATGTTACAGAGAGAAGAGTTTGGAAACTGGGGTGCAGAACGATCTTACAGAGAGAAGAGTTTGGAAACTAGGGTGGGGAAGGACTGTTGCAGAGAGCACAGTTTGGAGACTTGAGTGCAGAAGGATCGTTGCAGAGAGCAGAGTGTGGAGACTGGGGTGCCGAAAAACTGTTACAGAGAGCAGAGGTTGGAGATTTGGGTGCAGAAGGCCTGTTACAGAGAGCAGAGTTTGGCGACTGGTTTTCATAAGGAACTTACACAGAGCAGAGGTTGGAAACTGAAGTGCAGAAGGACTGTTACAGAGAGTATATATAGAAGACTGAGGTTCAGAGAGACCATTGCAGAGAGCAGAGTTTGGAGACTGAGGTGCAGAAGGACTGTTGCAGAGAGCAGATGTTAGAGACTTGGGTGTAGAAAGACTGTCGCAGAAGCAGAGGTTGCAGATTGGGATTCAGAAGAACTGTTGCAGAGTGCAGAGGTTGGAGACTGAAGTGCAGAAAGACTCTTACAGAGAGCAGAGGTTGGAGACTGGGGTTCAGAAGGATAATTTCAGAGAGCAGAGGATCGACACTGAGGGGCAGAAGGATCGTTGCAGAGAGCAAAGATTTCCGGCTGTGTTGTAGAAAGATCATTACAGAGAGCAGAGGTTGGAGACTAGGGTGCAGAAGGATAGTTAAAGAGAGCACAGATGGAGACTGGGGTTCAGAAGAAATGTTGCAGAGAGCATGAGCTGGAGACTGGGGTGCAGAATGACTTATACTGAGAAAGAGGTTGGAGACTGGGCTTCAGAAGAACTGATACAGAAAGCTGACGCTGGAGACTGGGGTGCAGAAAGACGGTTACAGAGAGCAGAGGTTGGATACTGGGATGAAGAAGGACTGAGGCAGAGGACAGAGTTTGGAGACTGGAGTGCAGACTGATCGTTTAAAAGAGCAGAGGTTGGAGACTCAGGTGCAGAAGGATTGTTACAGAGAGCAGAGGTAGGATACTGGTGTGAAAAAAGGACTGATTCAGAGAGCATAGGTTGGAGAATGGGGTTCAGAAGGCCTGTTACAGAGAGCAGCAGTTGGAGGCTGAGGTGCTAAAGGGTCTTTACAGAGAGCAGAGTTTGGAGACTGAGGTGCCGAAGGACTGTTACAGAGTGGAGCGGTTGGAGACTGGGGTGAAGAAGGACAGTTACAGAGAGCACAGATGGAGACTGGGGTGCAAACGAAATTTTGCAGAGAGCAGAAGTTGGAGACTGCGGTATAGAACGACTGTTACAGAGAGCAGAGGTTGGAGACTTGGGTGCAGAAGGACTGATGCAGAGAACAGGGGTTTGAGACTGGGGTGCAGAAGGCCTGTTACAGAGTGCAGAGTTTGGAGAGTGGGGTGCAGAAGGCCTGTTAGAGAGAGTAGAGTTTGGAGACTGGGTTGCAGAAGCACTGTTAGAGATAGTACATTTTCGAGACAGGGTTGCAGAAAGATCTTACAGAGAGCATTTTGGAGACTGAGGTTCAGAAGGACTGTTACAGAGAGCAAAGTTTAAAAACTGGGGTGCAGAAGGATTGTTGCATAGAGCAGAGGTTTCAGACTGAGGTGTAGAAAGACTGTAGCAGAGAGCAGATATTGGATCCTGGGGTGCAGAATGAATGTTACAGAGAGCAGAGTTTGGAGATTGGGGTGCAGAAGGATCATTGCAGAGAGCACAGGTTGGATACTGGGGTGCAGAAGGCCTGTTACAGAGAGTAGAATTTGGAGACTGGGGTGCAGAAGGACTTTCACAGAGCGTAGAGTTTGGAGACTTAGGAGCAGAAGGACTGTTGTAGCGAGAAGAGTTGGGAGACTGAGGTCAAGAAGGATTGTTACAGAGATTAGTGGGTGAAGACTGGGAAGCAGAAGGAGTGTTACAGAGAGCAGACTTTGGAGATTGGGGTGCCGAAAAACTGTTACTGAGAGCAGAGGTTGGAGACTGGGGTGCAGAAAAACCGTTGCAGAGAGCAGAAATTGGAACCTGGCAACAAGAAGGGTCGTTGCAGAGAGCAAATGTTTGAGACTGGGGTGCAGAAAGACTGTCACAGAAAGCGGAGGTTGGAGACTAAGGTGCATAAGGATCGTATCAGAAAGCAGAGGTTGCAGACTGGGGTGCAGAAGGACCGTTACAGATTGCAGAACTTCGAGACTGAGGTGGAGAAGGACTTTTACAGAGAGGAGAGGTTGGAGACTGGGGTTCAAAAGGATCCTTGCATAGAGCAGATGATGGAGACTGGGGTGCAGAAAGAATTTTACATAGTGAAGTGTTTGGAGATTGGGGTTTTGTAGAACTGTTACAGAGAGCAGAGGTTGGAGACTGAGGTGCAGAAGGCCTGTTACAGGGAACAGAGTTTAGAGACTGAGTTGAAGAAGAATTTTTACAGAGAGCAAAGTTTGGACACTGTTGTGCAGAAGGACTGTTACAGAGAGCAGATCTTCGAGACTGGGGTGAAGAAGGACTGTTGCAGAGAGCAGAGGTTGGAGACTGTGATGAAGAAGTATCGTTGCAGAGAGCAGAGGTTGAAGACTGAGGTGCAGAAGGATGACTACAGAAAGCAGAGGTTGGAGACTGGGGTGCAGCAGGACAGTTGCAGAGAGCACTGGTTGGAGACAGGGGTGCAGAAGAAATGTTGCTGAGAGAAGAGGTTTGAGACTGGGGTGAAGAAGGACTGTAGCAGAGAGCAGAGTTTGGAGACTGAGCTGCAGAAGGACTGTTACGGAAAGCAGATGTAGGAGACTGGGGTGCAGAAGGACTGTTACAGAGAGCATACATTGGAGACTGAGGTGCAGAAGGATGGTTACAGAGAGCAGAGGTTGGATACTGGGGTGCAGTAGGACTGTTACAGAAAGCAGAGGTTGGAGACTGGGATGCAAAAGGATCATACAGAGAGCAGAATCTGGAGACTGGGGTGCAGAAGGACTGTTGCAGAGAGCAGAGTTTAGAGTCTGAAGTCCAGAAGGATCCTTGCAGAGAGAAGTGGTTAGAGACTGGGTTGTGGATGGACTGTTACAGAAAGCAGAGTTTGGCAATTGGGGAGCAGATGGACCGTTACAAAGAGAAGAGGTTGGAGACTGCGATACAAAAGGACTGTTACAGGGAGAAGAAATTGGAGACTGGGTAGAAGAAGGATCGTTGCAGAGAGCAGATGTTGGAGACTGGGGTGCAGAAGGACTGTAACAGAAAGCAGAGTTTGGAGACTGAGTGTCAGAAGGACCCTTACAGAGAGTAGAGATTGAAAACTGAGGTGCAGAAGGATCGTTTCAGAGAGCAAATGTAGGAGACTGGTGTCAGATAGAAAGTTATAAGGAGCACAGTTTAGAGACTGAGGTGCAGAAAAATGTTGCAGAGTGCAGAGGTTGGAGACTTGGGTGCAGAAGGACTGTTGCAGAGAGCAGAGGATGGAGACTGAGGTGCAGAAGGACCGATACAGAAAGCAGACATTGGAGACTGGAGTGCAAAAGGACCGTTACAGAGAGCAGAGGTTGGAGAGTGTGGTACAGAAGGATTGTTACAGACAGCACAGGTTGGAGACTTGGGTGCAGAAAGACTTTTGCCGAGAGCAGAGGATGGAGACTGAGGTGAAGAAGGATCGTTGCAGAGAGAAGATGTTGGAGACTGGGTTGCAGAATGCCTGTTATAGAGTGTAAAGTTTGAAGAGTGGGGTGCCGAAGGTCTGTTACAGAGAGTAGAGTTTTGATACTGGGGTGCAGAAGCACTGTTACAGATAGCACAGTTTCGAGACTGGTTTACAGAAGGATCTAACAGAGAGCATTTTGAAGTCTGAGGTACAGAAGGTCTGTTACAGAGAGCAAAGTTTGGAAACTGGGGTGCAGAAGGATTGCTACAGAGAGCAGAGTTTTCAGACTGAGGTGCAGAAGGACTGTAGCAGAGAGCAGATATTGCATCCTTGGATACAGAATGACTGTTACAGAGAGCAGAGTTTGGAGACTGGGGTGCAGAAAGATCGTTGCAGAGAGCACAGGTTGGATACTGGAATGCAGAAGAACTGTTACAGAGAGCAGAGGTTGGAGAAAGGGATGCAAAAGGATCTTACAGAGAGCAGAGTCTGGAGACTGGGGTGCAGAAGGACTGTTGCAGAGAACAGAGGTTTGAGACTAAGGTGCAGAAGGATCGTTGCAGAGAGAAGAGTTTGAAGACTGGGGTGCAGAAGGACTGTTACAGAGAGCAGAGGTTCGAGATTGGGGTGCAGAAGAATTGTTACAGAGAGCAAAGTTTGGAGACTGGGGTGCAGAAATCCTGTTACAGAGAGCAGAGGTTGGAGACTGAGGTGCAGAAGGAGTGTTAAAGAAAGCATAAGTTGGAGACTGAGGTGCAGAAGGATTGGTACAGAGAGGAGAGGTTAGAGACTGAGGTGTAGAAGGACTGTTACAGAGAGCAGAGGTTGGAAACTGTGGTACAGAAGGATCGTTCCAGAGAGCAGAGGTTGGAAACTGAGGTGCAGAAGGATCGTTGGAGAGAGCAGAGGTTGGAGACTGAGGTGCAGAAGGACAGTTACACAGAGCACAGTTTGTATACTTGGGTAAGAAAGACAGTTTGGAGAGTGGGGTGCAGAAGGAATGTTGTAGTGAGCAGAGATTGAGACTTCGGTACAGAAATACTGTTACAAAGAGCAGAGGCTGGAGACTGGGGTGCAGAAGGAATGTCATAGAGAGCAGAGTTTGGAAACTGGGGTGCAGAAGGATCTTAACAAGAGCAGAGGCTGGATTCTGGGGTCAGAAAGACTGTTGCAGAGAACAGACGTTGGAGACTGTGGTGCAGAAGGATCGTTGCAGAGAGCAGAGGTTGAAGACTGGGGTATAGAAAGACTGTTGCAGAGAATAGATGTTGGAGACTGGGGTGCAGAAAGACTGTTGCAGAGAACAGAGGTAGGAGACTGGGGTGCAGAAGGACTGTTACAGATAGCACAGTTTCAAGACTGGGTTGCAGAAGGATCTTACAGAGAGCATTTTGGAGCCTGAGGTTCAGGAGGTCTGTTACAGAGAGGTTGGAAACTGGGGTGCAGAAGGATTGTTGCAGAGAGAAGCATTTTCAGACTGAGGTGCAGAAAGACTGTTGCACAGAGCAGATATTGGATCCTGGGATGCAGAAGAACTGTTACAGAGAGCAGAGTATGGAGACTGGGGTGCAGAAGGATCGATGCAGAGAGCAGAGGTTGGAGATTTGGGTGCAAAAGGCCTGTTAAAGAGAGAAGAGTTATAAGACTGTGGTGCAGAATGCCTGTTACAGAGATCAGAGTTTGGAGACTGGGGTTTAGAAGGACTGTTACAGAGAGCAGAGTTTGGAGAATTGGTTGCAGAAGGATCTTACAGAGAGCAGAGTTTGGAGACTGAGGTGCAGAAGGACTTTTACAGAGAGTAGAGTTTGGAGACTGAGGAGCAGAAGGAACGTTGTAGAGACCAGAGTTTGGAGACTGATGTCCAGACGGATTGTTACAGAGATCAGAGAGTGGAGACTGGAGTGCAGAAGGAGTGTTACAGAGAGCAGAGTTTTGAGAGTTGGGTGCAAAAGAACTGTTACCGAGAGCAGAGGGTAGAGACTGGGGTGCAGAGGACTGTTGCAGAGAGCAGAGTTTGGAGACTGAGATGGAAAAGAACTGTTACATAGAGCAGAGTTTTGAGACTGGGGCACAGAAGGACTAATACACAAAGTAGAGGTTGGAGACTGGGGTCTAGAAGGACCTTTACATAGAGCAGAGTTTGGAGACTGCTGTACAGAAGGGCTGTTACAGGGAAGAGAGTTTTGAAACTGAGGTTCTAAAGGATCATTGCAGAGAGCAGATGTTGTAGACTAGTGTGCAGAAGGATCTTACTGTGAGCATAGTTTTGAGACTGAGCTGCATAAGGAGTGTTACAGAGAGCAAAGGTTGAAGACTGGGATGCAGAAGGATCGTTGCCGAGAGAAGAGGCTGGAGACTTAGGTGCAGAATGATTGTTGAGGAGAGCAGAGGTTAGAGACTGTGGTGGAGAATGATACTTACAGAGAGCAGAGGTTGGAGACTGGGGTGCAAAAGGACAGTTACAGAGAGCACAGGTTGGAGACTGGGGTGCAGAAGAAATGTTGTAGAGAGTAGAGGTTTGAGACTAGGGTTCAGAAAGACTGTTACAGAGAGCAGAGTTTGTAGACTGAGGTGCAGAAGGACCGATGCAGAGAGCTGAGGTTGGAGATTTAGGTGCAGACGATTGTTACATAGAGCAGATTTTGGATACTGGGGTGCATATGGACTGTTACAGAGAGCAGAGGTTGGAGACTGAAGTGCAGAAGGATCTTACAGAGAGCAGAGGTTAGAGACTGGGGTGCAGAAAGACTGTTGCAGAGAGTAGAGGTTGGAAACTGAGGTGCAGAAATATCGTTGCAGAGAGAAAAGTTTGGAGACTAGAGTTCAGAAGGCCTTTTACAAAGAGGAGCGTTTTGAAACTGGAGTGCAGAAAGCCTTTTACAGAGAGAAGAGTTTGGAGACTGGGGTGCAGAAATACTGTTACTGATAGCACAGTTCAGAGACTGGGGTACAGAAGGATCGCTGCAGAGAGCAGAGGTTTCAAACTGAGGTGCAGAAAAACTGCTACAGAGAGCATAAGTTGGAGTCTGAGGTGCAGAAGGACTATTACAGAAAGAAGAGTTTGGCAATAGGGGTGCAGAATGACCATTAAAGACAGAAGAGGTTTTAGACTGTGGTACAGAAGGACTGTTACAGAGAGCAGAGTTTGGAGACTGGGTGCAGAAGGACCATTGCAGAGAGCAGAAGATGGAGCCTTGGGAGAAGAAGGATCATTGCAGAGAGCAGATATTGGAGACTGGGGTGCAGAAGGAGTGTTCCAGAGAGCAGAGGTTGGAGACTGAGGTGCAGGAGAATCGTTACCGAGATCAGAGGTTGGAGACTGAGGTGCAGAAGGACTTTTACAGAGAGCAGAGTTTGGAGACTGGGGTGCAGAAGGATTCTTACAGACAGCAGAGGATGGAGACTCGGGTGCATAAGGAGTGTTACAGAGAGCAGAGTTTGGAGATTCTGGTTCAGAAGAACTGTTAAAGAGAGCAGAGTTTTTAGACTGGTTTTCAGAAGGATTGTTACAGAGTGCAGAGGTTTGATTCGGGTGCAGCAGGACTGTTACAGATAGTAGAGCTTGGAGACTGGTGTGCAGAAGAACTGTTAAAGAGAGCATAGGTTTGAGACTGCAGTGCAGAAGGCCTGTTACAGAGAGGATTGCTTGGAGACTGAGGTTCAGAAGGATCCTTACAGAGAGCAGAGGTTGGATACTGAGGTGCAGAAAGACTGTTAAAGAGACCACAGGTTGGATACTGAATTGCAGAAAGATTGTTACAGAGAGCAGAGTTTAGGGACTTAGGTGCAGAAGGAGTGTTCCAGAGAGCAGAGTTTGATGCTTAGGGTGCAGAAGTATTATTGCAGAGAGCAGAAGTTGGAGACTGAGGTGCAGAAGGACTGTTACAGAGAGCAGAGGTTTTAGACTGGGGTGAAGAATAACTGATATGAAAGTAGAGTTTGGAGACTGGGGTGTAGAAGGACTGTTACTGAGAGCAGAGTGTGTAGCCTGTGGTGCAGAAAGACAGCTGCAGAGAACAGAGGCTGGATACTGGGGTGCACTAGGGCCGTTGCAGAGTGATGAGGTTGTAGACTGAGGTGCAGAATGACTGTTAAATAGAGCAAAGTTTGGAGAACGGTGTGCAGAAGGATCTCATAAAGAGCAGACGTTGGAGACTGTGATGCAGAAGGATTGTTGCAGAGAGCAGAGGTTGGAGACTGGGGTATAGAAGGACTTTTGCAGAGAGAAGTCGTTGGAGACTGTGGTGCAGTAGGCCTGTTACAGAGAGCAGAGTTCAGAGACTGGGTTGCAAAAAACCTGTTACAGATAGCAGATGTTGGAGACTGGGGTGCAGAAGGATTGTTACTGATGGCACAGTTTGGAGACTGTTGTTTAGAAGGATTTTTGCAGAGAGCAGATGTTTCAGACTGAGGCTTAGAAGGACTGTTACAGAGAGCAGAGGTTGGAAATTTGGGTGCAGAAAGACCGTTATATAGAGAAGAGGTTGGAGACTTCCGTACAGAAGGACTGTTACAGAGAGCAGAGTTTGGAGACTGGGGTGCAGAAGGACGGTTGCAGAGATCAGATGTTGGAGACTGGGGTGCAGAAGAACTATTACAGAGAGAAGACGTTGGAGACAGAGGTGTAGAAGGATTGTTACAGAGAGAATATTTGGAAACTGGGGTGCAGAAAAACAATTACAGAGAGCAAAGGATGGAGACTGAGGTGCAGAAGGACTTTCACAGACAGCACAGGTTTGAGACTTAGGTGCAGAAAGATCGTTGCAGAGAGAAGAGTTTGGAGACTGGGGTGCAGAAGGACTATTACAGAAAGAAGAGGCTGGCAATTGGGGAGCATATGGACCGTTACAAAGAAAAGAGTTTGGAGACTGAGATACAAAAGGACTTTTACAGAGAGCAGAGTTTGGAGACTGGGTAGAATAAGGGTCGTTGCAGAGAGCAGATGTTGGAGACTGGGGTGCAGAAGGCCTATTACACAGAGCAGAGTTTGAAGACTGGGGTGCAGAGGGCCTGTTACAGAGAGCAGAGTTTTGAAACTGGGGTGCAGAAGACTCTTACAGAGAGCAGCATTTGAAGAATGGGTTGTAGAAGGACCTTACAGAGAGCAGAGGTTGGAGACTGAGGTGCAGAAAAACTTTTAAAGAGAGTAGAGGGTGGAGACTGGGTGCAGAAGGAGTGTTACAGAGAGCAGAGTTTGGAGACTGGGTAGAATAAGGATCATTGCAGAGAGCAGATGTTGGAGACTGGGGTGCAGAAGGCCTATTACACAGAGCAGAATTTGAAGACTGGGGTGCAGAGGGCCTGATACAGAGAGAAGAGTTTGGAAACTGGGGTGCAGAAGACTCTTACAGAGAGCAGCGTTTGGAGAATGGGTTTTAGAAGGACCTTACAGAGAGCAGAGGTTGGAGACTGAGGTGCAGAAGGACTTTTACAGAGAGTAGAGGGTGGAGACTGGGTGCAGAAGGAGTGTTACAGAGAGCAGAGTTTGGAGATTGGGGTGCAGAAGAACTGTTATTAGAGCAGATTTTAGAGGCAGGGGTGCAGAAGGACTTTTTCAGAGAGCAGAGTTTGGAAACTGAGGTGCAGAAGGACTGTAACAGAGAGTAGATTTTGGAAACTGGGATGTAAAAGGACCGTTGCAGAGAGGAGAGGTTGGAGCCTGGGGAGAAGAAGGATCGTTGCAGAAGAAGGATCGTTGCAGCAACGATCAACGTTGTTGAATACTGGGGTTAAGGAGTATTAAAGAGAACAGAGTTTGGAGCCTGAGGTGCAGAAGGATCATTTCTGAGTGCAGAGGTTTGAGACTGGGGTGCAGAAGGACTTTTACAGATTGAAGAACTTGGAGACATAGGTGCAGAAGGACTTTTTCAGAGAAGAGAGGTTGGAGAGTGGGGTGCAAAAGGTTTATTACAGAGAGCAGAGGATGGAGACTTGGGTGCAGAAAGATCGTTGCAGAAAGCAGAGGTTGGAGAATGAGTTACAGAAGGATCGCTACAGAGAGAAGAGTTTCGAGACTTTGGTGCAGCAGGACAGTTGCAGAGAGAACAGGTTGGAGACTTGGGTGTAGAAAAAGTGTTGCAGAGAGCAGAGGTTGGAGACTGGGGTGCAGAAGTACTGTAGCAGATAAACGAGGTTGTAGACTGGGGTGCAGAAGGAGTGTTGCAGAGAGCAGTTGTTGGAGACTGGGATGCAGAAGGGTCATTGCAGAGAGCAGAGGTTTGAGACTGCGCTTTAGAAGGACTGTTGCAGAGAGTAGATGTTGGAGACTGAAGTGCAGAAGGATTGTTGAAGAGAGAAGAGGTTGGAGACTGGGGTGCAGTAGGATTGTTACAGAGAGCAGAGGTTGGAGACAGGGTTTAAAAAGTACCATTGCAGAGATCAGAGTTTGGGAACTGAGGTGAAGAAGGACTCTTGCAGGGACCAGAATTTGATACAGCGGTGCAGAAGGACTGTTGCAGATAGCAGAGGTTGGAGACGGAGATGGAGAAGGACTGTAATAGAAAGTAGAGGTTGTAGACTGAGGTACAGAAAGATTGTTATTGAGAGCAGAGGTTGGAGACTGGGGTGCAGAAGGACTGTTGCAGAGAGCAGAAGTTGGAGACTGAGGTGCAGAATGAAAGTTACAGACAGAAGAGGTTGAAGACTGGGGTGATGAAGGACTGATACAGAAAGCAGAAGTTGGAGACTGGGGTGCAGAAGGACCATTATAGAGAGCAGAGGTTGGAGATTGCAGTACAGAAGGACTGTTACAGAGAGCAGAGTTTGGAGGCTGGGGTGGAGAAGGACTGTTTCAGAGAGTAGATGTTGGAGACTGGGGTGCAGAAGAACTGTTGCAGGGAGCAGAAGTTGGAGACTGTGGTGCAGAATGATTGTTGCAGAGAGCAGAGATTTGAGACTGCGGTGCTGAAAGAATCTTACAGACACCAGAGGTTGGAGAATGGGGTGCAGAAGGACTGTTGCAGAGAGCAGAGTTTGGAGCCTGTTGTACAGAAGGAATGTTATAGAGAACTGAGGTTGGAGACTGCGGTACAGAAGGACTGTTAAAGAGAGAAGAAGTTGGAGACTGGGGAGCAGAAGGACTGTTAAAGAGAGCAGAGTTTGGAAACTAAGGTGCAGAAGGATCTTACAGAGAGCAGAGGTTGGATATGGTGGTGCAGAAGGACTGTTACAAAGAGAAGAGGTTGGAGACTGAGGTGCAGAATTACTGTTACAGAAAGCAGAGTTTTGATACTGGGGTGCACAAGGATTGTTGCAAAGAGAAGAGTTTTAAGACTGAGGTAACGAAGGACTGTTGCAGAGAGCAGATGTTGGAGACTGGGTGCAGAAGGATCGTTGCAAAGAGCAGAGGTTGGAGATTGGGGTGAAGAAGGATTTTGACAGAGAGGAGAGGTTTGAGACTGGGGTGCAGAAGGACCATTGCAGAGATCAGAGTTTGGAAACTGAGGTTAAGAAGCATTGTTTCAGAGAACATATGTTGGAGACTGTGGTGCAGAAGGACTGTTGCAGAGAGCAGAGGTTGGAGACTGGGGTTTAGAAGGACTGTTGCTGAGAGCTAAGTTTGGAGACTGGGGTGCAGAAAGACTGTTACAAAGAGCATAGTTTGGAGACAGGGTTGCAGAAGCATCTTCCAGAGAGCAGAGTTTTCAGACTGAGGTGCAGAAAGACTGTTGAGAGTGCAGACGTTAATGACTGGGTTGCAGAAAGACGGGTGCATAGAGGAGATGTTTGAGGCTAGAGTGCAGAAGGACTCTTTCAGAGAGCAGAGGTTGGAGACTGACGTGCAGAAGGACAGTTTCAGAGAGTAGACTTTAGAGACAGAGGTTTAGAAAGACTGTTGTAGAGAGCAGATGTTGGAACCTGGGATGTAAGGATCTTACAGAGAGGAAAGTTTGGAGACTGGAGTGCAGAAGGATCGTTGAAGAGTGTAGATTATAGAGTATAGAAGGTCTGTTCTAGAGAGCAGAATTTGGAGACTGGGGTGCGGAAGGACAGTTGCAGAGAGCAGTTGTTGAAGTGGTGCAGAGAAACTGTTACAGAGAGCAGTGTTTGGAGACTGCGGTGCAGGACTGATACTGAGAGCAGAGGTTAGAGAATGGTGTGCATTAGGGCTGTTAAAGAGAGCAGAGGTTGGAGACTTGGGTGCAGAAGGCCTGTTACAGGGAGCAGAGTTTAAAGACTGGGTTGCAGAAGTCCTCTTACAAAGAGCATAGGTTGGAGACTGATGTGCAGAAGGACTGTTACAGAGAGCAGAGGTTGGAGACTGGGGTGCAGAAGGACTGTTGCAGAGTGCAGTGTTTTTAGACTGGGATGCAGAGGACTGTGGCAGAGAACAGAGTTTGGAGACTGGGGTTTAGAAGGAGTGTTACAGAGAGCAGAGGTTGAAGCCTGGCGTGCAGAACGACGGATACAGAAAGCAGATTTTGGAGACTGGGGTTCAGAAGGACTGGTACAGAAATCAGAGGTTGGAGATGGTGTGCACATGGACCCTTAAAGAGAACAGAGGTTGGAGACTGATTTACAGAAGGACTGTTACAGAGAGCAGAGTTTGGAGACTGGGGTGCAGAATAAGTGTTGTAGAGAACAGAGGTGGGAGACTCTAGTGCAAAAAGACCATTACAGATAGCATAGGTTGAAGACTGGGTTTCATAAGGACCTCACAGAGAGCAGAGTTTGGACCCTGAGGTGCAGAAGGACTGTTGCAGAGAGCAGATTTTAGAGACTGGGGTGAGGAATGACTGTTGCAGAGAGCAGAGGTTTAAGACTGGGGTGCAGAAGGACTGTTGCAGAGAGCAGAGGTTGCAAAGTGAATTGCAGAAGGACTTTTACAGAGAGCAGAGGTTGGAAACTTGAGTGCAGAAGAACCCTTACAGAGAACAGAGATTGAAGACTTCGTTACAGAAGAACTGTTGTAGAAAACAAGGTTGGAGACTGGGGTGCCGAAGGACCAGAGCAGAGAGCAAACTTTGGAAACTGCGGTGTCGAAGGAATGTTACAGAGAGCAGAGTTTGGAAACTGGGATTCGGAAGAATCTTACACAGAGGAAAGTTTGGAGATTGGGGTGCAGAAAGATGGTTGCAGAGAGCAGACGTTAGAGACTGGGGTGCAGGACGATTGTTGCACAGAGTAGATTATGGAGACTGGGGTATATGAGGAGTGTTGTAGAGAGCAGAGTTTGGAGACTGGGGTGCAGAAAGACTGTTTCAGAGAGTAGTTGTTAAAGACTGATGTGCAGAAAAACAGTTAAAAAAGCAGTGTTTGGAGACAGTGGTGCAGGACTTATACTGAGAGCAGATTTTGGAGACTGGGGTGAAGAAGGATCTTAAAGAGAGCAGAGTTTGGAGACTGACATGCAGAAGGACTGTTACAAAGAGCAGAGGTTGGAGACTGTGGTGCAGAATGACTGTTAAAAAGAGCAGAGTTCAGAAACTTGGGTGCAGAAGGCCTGTTACAGAGAGCAGAGGATGGAGACTGGTGTGCAGAAGGCCTGTTACAGAGAGCAGAGTTTAAAGACTAGGGTGCAGTAGGACTGTGACAGAAAGCAGAGTTTGGAGACTTCTTTTTAAAAGGATCATACAGAGAGCAGAGTTTGGAGACTGAGGTGCAGAAGAACTGTTAAAGAGAGTAGATGTTGAAGACTGAGGTGTAGAAAGACCATTGCAGAGAGCAGAGGTTGGAGACTGAGGTGCAGAAGGACTGTTGTGGAGTACAGAGGTTGAAAACTTGGGTCTAAAAGGACTGTTGCACAGAGCAGCGGTTGGAGATTGGGGTGCCGAAGGACTGTTGCAGAGAGCAGAATTTGAAGACTGAGGTGCAGGAGGACTGTACAGAGAGCAGAGGTTGGAGTAGTAAGTGCAAAAGGACTGATAAAGAAAGCAGGGGTTGGAGACTGGTGTGCAGAAGGACAGTTACAGAGAGAAGAGTTTGGAAACTGGAGTACAGAAGCATTGTTACAGAGAGCGGAGGTTGAAGACTGAGGTGGAGAAGGACTGTTGCAGAGATCAGATGTTAAAGACTGGGGTGCAGAAGGACTGTTGCATTAAGGAGGTTGGAGACTGGGGTGCAGAAAGACTGTTGCAGAGAGTAGGGTTTGGAGACTGGGGAGCAGAAGAACTGTTGCGAAGAGAAGACGTTAGAGATTGGGGTGGAGAAAAACTGTTGCTGAGAGCAGTGGTTAGAGACTTGAGTGCAGAAGTACTAATGCAGAAAGCAGAGATTGGAGACTGGGGTTCAGAAGGACTGCAGTAGAGAGCAGATGTTGGAAACTGGGGTGCAGAAAGACTGTTGCAGAGAGTAGCATTTCGAGAGTAAGTTGCCACAGGACTGTTGCAGAGAGCAGACGTTGGAGACTGAAGTGGAGAAGGACTGTTACAGACAGCAGAGGTTGGAGACTGGGGTGCAGAAGGACCAATGCAGAGAGCAGAGGTTAGAGACTGTGTTGCAAAAGGATCTTACTGAGAGTAGATTTTGGAAACTGAGGTGAAGAATGAATGTTGCAGAGAGCAGAGGTTTGAGATTGGGGTACAGCAGGAGTGTTGCAGAGAACAGAGTTTGGAGTCTGAGGTGCAGAAGGACTGATACAGAATGCAGAGTTTGGAGACTGGGTTGCAGAAAGACCATTACAGAGAACAGAGTTTTGAGACTACAGTACAGAAGGCCTGTTACAGAGAGCAGAGTTTGGGGAGTGGGGTGTAGAAGTACTGTTACAGAGAGAAGAGTTTTGAGTATGGGGTGCAGAATAAGTGTTGTAGAGAACAGAGTTTGGAGACTCGGGTGCAGGAGGACCATTGTAGAAAGCAGAGGTTGGAGACTGGGTTTCAGAAAGATCTTACAGAGAGCAGAGGTTGGACACTGAGGTGCAGAATGACTGTTACAGAGAGCAGAGGTTTGAGATTGGGGCGCAGAAAGACTGTTGCGGAGAGCAGAGGTTGGAGTCTTAGGTGCAGTAGGAAACCTTCAGAGAGCAGAGGTTAGAGGCTGAGTTTCATAAAAACTGATACAGAAAGCAGAGTTTGTAGACTGGGGAGCAGAAGGACTGTTAAAGAGAGCAGAGGTTGGAGACTGGGGTGGAGAAGGAGTGTGGAAGAGAGCAGATTTTGGAGACTGGGGTGCAGAAGGACTGCTGCAGAGATTAAGGTTGAAGACTGGGGTGCAGAAGAACTGTTGCAAAGAGCAGTGTTTGCAGAGTGAGTTGCAGAAGGACTTTTTCAGAAAGCAGAGTTTGAAGACTGTGTTGCAGAAGAACAGATACAGAAAGCAGAGGTTGGAGACTGGGGTGAAGAAGGACCTTTACAGAGAATAAAGTTTGAAGGCTCTTGTACAGAAGAACTGTTGTAGAGAAAAGAGGTTGGAGACTGGGGTGCAGAGGGATCATTGCAGAGAGAAGAATTTTGAGACTGGGGTGCAGAAGGAATGTTACAGAGAGAAAAGTTTGGAAACTGAGGTGCAGAAGGATCTTACAGGGAGAAGAGTTTGGAAACTGGGGTGCAGTGAGACCGTTGCAGAGAGCGGAGTTTACTGACTGAGGTGCAGAAGGACTGTTGCAGAGAGCAGATATTGGAGAGTTCGGTATAGAAGGACTGTTGCAGAGAGCAGTGGTTGGAGATTGGGGTGCAGAAAGACTATTGCAGAGAGCAGAATTTGGAGACTGTGTTGCAAAAGGACTGTTACAGAGAGCACAGTTTGGAGACTTGATTGCAGAAGGACTGATACAGAAAGCAGAGGTTTGAGACTGGGGTACAGAAGGAATGTTACAGAGGGAAGAGTTTGGAAACTGGGGTGCAGAAGGATCTTACAGAGAGAAAAGTTTGGAAACTGGGGTGGAGGAGGACTGTTGCAGAGAGCACAGTTTGGAGACTTGTGTGCAGAAGGATCGTTGCAGAGAGCAGAGTGTGGAGACTGGGGTGCCGAAGAACTATAACAGAGTGCAGAGGTTGGAGACTGGGGTGCAGAAGGACTGTTGCAGAGAGTAGAGGTTGGAGATATGGGTGTAGAAGAACTTTTGCAGAGAGCAGAGGTTGGAGACTGGGGTGCAGAAGTACCGTTGCTGAGAGTAGAGTTTGGAGACTGGAGTGCAGAAGTTCCGATGCTGAGAGTAGAGTTTGGAGACTTGAGTGCAGAAGGACGGTTTCAGAGAGCAGTTGTTGGAGAGTGGGATGCAGAAGAACTGTTACACAGAGCAGAGGTTGAAGATTGGGGTGTAGAAGGACTGTTGCAGAGAGCAGAGTTTGTAGACTGGGGTGCAGAAGGACTGTTACGGAGAGCAGATGTTTGAGACTGAGATGCAGAAGGACTGTTACATAGATTAGAGGTTGGAGACTGGAGTGCCGAAGGACTTATACAGAAAGCTGAGGTTGGAGACTTGGGTTTCGAATGAACCTTATGGAGAGCAGAGGTTGGAGACTGCAGTATAGAAGGACTATTAGAGAGAGCAGAAGTTGGAGACTAGGGTACAGAAGGACTGTTGCAGAGAGCAGAGTTTGGAGACTGAGGTTCAGAGAAACTGTTACAGAGAGCAGAATTTGGAGACTGTGGTGCAGAAGGACTGATACAGAAAGAAGAGGTTGGAAACTGGGGTGCAGAAGGACTTTTGCAGAGAGACTTGGGTGAAGAAGGAATGTTTCAGAGAGCAGAGATTGGATACTGGGGTGCAAAAGGATCTTACATAGAGTAGAAGTTAGAGACTGCGGTACAGAAAGACTGTTACAGAGAGCAGAGGTTGGAGACTGGGGTGAAAAAAGACTGTGACAGAGATCTGAGTTTGGAGACTCGGGTTCAGCAGGATCTTTCAGAGAGCAGAGTCTGGAGACTGGGGTGCAGACGAACTGTTGCACAGAGCAGAAGTTGAAGACTGGGGTGCAGAAGGATCGTTGCAGACAGCAGAGTTTCCAGACTGAGGCGCAGAAGGACTGTTGCAGAGAGCAGATGTTGGAGACTTGGGTGCAGAAGGACTGTTGCAGAGAGGAGATGTTGGAGACTTGGATGCAGAAAGATCATTGCAGAGAGCAAAGGTTGGCCACTGGTGTGCAGAAGGACTGTTACACAGAGCAGAGGTTGGAAACTTGGATGAAGGAGGACTGTTCAGGTAGCAGGTGTTGGAGACTTGGGTGAAGAAAAACTGTTGCAGAGAGCAGAATTTGGAGACTGAGGTGCATAAGGTCTGTTGCAGATAGCAAAGGTTGAAGACTGGGGTGCAGAAGGAATGTCACAGAGAGTAGAGTTTGGAAACTGAGTTGCAGAAGTATCTTATAGAGACCAGAGTTTGCAGACTGTGGTGCAGAAGGACTGATGCAGAGAGCAAACTTTGGAGACTGGGGTGCAGAAGGATCATTGCAGAGAGTAGAGGTTTGAGACATGGGTGTAGAAGGACTGGTGGAGAGAGCAGAGGTCAGAGACTGGGTTTCAGAAGCACTGTTAGAGAGCAGAGGTTGAAGACTGAGGTGCAGAAGGACTGTTAAAGAGAGCAGAGGTTGTAAATTGGGGTGCAGAAGAACTCATACAGAAAGCAGAGTGTGGAGACTACGGTGCAGAAGGACCATTAAAGAGAGTAGGGGTTGGAGACTTGGGTGCAGAATAAATGTTGTAGAGAACAGAGGTTCGAGATTGGGGTGCAAAAAGACCATTGCAGAAAGCAGAGTTTGGAGACTGGGTTTCAAAAGGATCTTAAAGAGAGCAGAGCTTGAAGTCTGAGGTGCAGAAGGAAAGTTACAGAGCACGAGGGCTTGAGACTCTGGTTCAGAGAAACTGATACAGAAAGCAGAGTTTGGAGACTGGGGTACAGAAGGACCTTTACAGAGAGCAGAGGTTGGAGACTGCAGTACAGAAGAATTGTTGCAGAGAGCAGATTTTGGAGACTCGGGTGCAGAAGGAGTGTTGCAGAGAGCAAGGTTGAAGACTAGGGTGCAGAACGACTGTTGCAGAGAGAAGAGGTTGCAAAGTGAGGTGCAGAAGGACTGTAACACAGAGCAGAGTTTGGAGAATGTAGTGCAGAAGGACTGATAGAGAAAGGAGATATTGGAGACTGGGGTGAAGAAGGAACCTTACAGAGAACAGAGGTTGAAGACTGTAGTACAGAAGAACTTTTGTGGAGAACAGAGTTTGGAGACTGGGGTGCAGAAGGACCGTTGCACAGAGCAGAGGTTGGATATTTGGGTGCAGAAGGCCTGTTAAAGTGAGAAAACGTTAAAGAATGGGGGGCATAAGGACTGTTACAGGGAGCAGAGTTTGGAGACTGGGTAGTAAAAGAATCTTACAGAGAGCAGAGTTTAGAGACTGACGTGCAGAAGGAGTGTTACATAGAACAGAGTTTGGAGACTGGGGTGCGGAAGGATCATTGCAGAGAGCAGAGTATTCAGACTGAGGTGCAGAAGGACTATTGCAGACAGCTGATGATGGAGACTGGGGTGCAGAAAGACTGTTGCAGAGAGAAGAGGTTGGAGACTTGGGTGCAGAAGGATCGTTCCAGAGAGCAGAGGTTGTAGACTGAGGTTCAGAAGGCCTGTTACAGACAGCTGAATTTAGAGAAGGGGTGCAGTAGGACTGTTACAGAGAGCAGAGTTTGGGGATTGGGTTGCAGAAGGATCTTCCAGACAGAAGAGTTTGGATACTGAGGTGCAGAAGGACTGTTACAAAGAGTAGAGGTTGGAGACTGAGGTCCAGAAAGACCAATGCAGAGAGCAGAGTTTGGAGACGGAGGTACAGAAGGACTGTTGAAGAGCAGAGGTTAAAGACTTGGGTGTAGAAGGACTGTTTCAGAAAGCAAAGTTTGTAGATTGGGGTGCAGAAGGATCGCTGCAGAGAGAAGAATTTGAAGACTGACGTTCATAAGGACTGTTACACAGAGCAGTGTTTGGAAACTTGAGTGCAGAAGGACTGATACAGAAAGCAGAGTTTGGAGTCTGGGGTGCAAGAGGACAGTTACAGAGAGCAGAGGTTGGAGACTGCAGTACAGAGAGACTGTTACACAGAGCAGAGGTTGGAGAGTGGGGTGCAGAAGGACACTTAAAGAGAGCACAGTTTTGAGACTGGGGTGAAGAAAAAATGTTGCAGAGAGCAGAGCTTGGAGACTGGGGTGCAGAAGGACTTTTGGAGAGAGCAGAGGTTGGAGACTGAGGTGCAGAAGGACACTTGCAGAGAGCAGAGTTTGGATAATGCAAAACAGAAGGACTGTTGCAGAGAGTAGAGGTTTGAAACTGGGGTGCAGAATAACTGTTGCAGAGAGAAGTTGTTGAAGACTGAGGTGTAGAAAAACTGTTACAGAGAGCAATGTTTGGAGACTGGGGTGCGGAAAAACTGATTCTGAGAGCAGAGTTTTGAGACTGGGGACAAGAACGATCTTACAGAGAGGAAATTTTGGAGACTGGGGTGTAGAAGGGTTGTTGCAGAGTGTAGATTATGGAGACTGGTGTATAAAAGGACTGTTCTAGAGAGCAGAGTTTGGAGACTGGGGTGCAGAAGGACTGTTGCAGAGAGCAGTTGTTGAAGACTGAGGTGCAGAAGGACTGTTACAGAGAGCAGAGTTTGAAGACTGAGGTGCAGAAGGATCATTGTAGAGCACAGAATTTTAAGACTGAGGTGCAGAAGGACTGTTGCAGAGAGCAGTTGTTGGAGACTTGGGTGCAGAAGGACTGTTGCAGAGAGCAGAGTTTGGAGACTAGGGTGCAAAAGGATCGTTTCAGAGCACAGAATTTTCAGACTGAGGTGCAGAAGGACTGTTGCAGAGAGCAGAGGTTGGAGACTGAGGTGCAGCATGACTGTTAGAGAAAGCAGAGTTGGGAGACTGGGGTGTACAAGGATCGTTGCAGAGAGCAGAGTTTTCAGACTGAGGTGCAGAAAGACTGTTGCAGAGAGCAGATGTTGTAGACTGGGGATCAGAAGTACTTTTACAGAGAGCAGAGTTTTGAAACTGGAGTTCAAACGATTGTTGTAGAGAGCAGAGCTTTGAGACTGGGGTGCAGAGGGATTGTTACAGAGAGAAGAAGTTGAAGAATGTGGTGCAGAAGGACCATTGCGGAGATCAGAGTTTGGTAACTGAGGTGAAGGAGGATTGTTAAAAAGAACAGAAGTTGGAGACTGGGGTGCAGAAGGACTTTTGCAGAAAGCAGAGTTCGGACACTGGGGTTTAGAAGGACTGTTGCAGAGAGCAGAGGTTGGAGACTGGGGTGCAGAGGGACTGTTACATATAGCAAAGTTTGGAGACAGGTTTACAGAAGGATCTTACAGAGAGCAGAGTTTCGAGACTGAGGTGCAAAAGGACTATTACAGAGAGCAGAGTTTGGAGACTGGGGTGCAGAAGATCATTGCAGAGAACAGCGTTTTCAGACTGAGGTGCAGAAGAACTGTTGCAGAGAGCAGAGGTTGGAGAAAGGGGTGCAGAAGGACTGTTGCATGGAGCAGATGTTGGATCCTGGGGTACAGAGGGATCGTTGCAGAGAGCAGAGTTTTGAAACTGGGGTGTAGAAGGACTGTTGGATAGAGCAGACGTTAGAAACTGGTGTGCAGAAAGACAGTTGCAGACAGCAGAGGTTTGAGACTGGGGTACAGAAGGACTGTTACAGAGAGCAGAGTTTCGAGACTGAGGTGCTGAAGGATCGTTGCAAAGAGTAGAGGTTGGAGACTGCAGTGCAGAAGAACTCCTACAGAGAGCAGAGTTGTTAGACAAAGTTGCACAAGAATCTTACAGAAAGCAGAGTTGTAGACCGATGTGCTTCAGGACTGTTAAAGAGAACGAAGGTTGGAGACTGGCGTGCAAAATGATCGTTGTAGAGAACAGAGTTTTCAGACTGAGGTGCAGAAGGTACTTTCCAGAGAGCACATCTAGGAGACTGGGGTGCAGAAATACTGTTGCAAAGAGCAGAGTTTGGGGACTGGGGTGCAGATAGATAGTTATAAAGAACAGAGGTTGGAGACTGCGGTGCAGTAGGCCTATTACGGAGAGCAGAGTTTGGAGAAGGGGTTCAGAAGTACATTTACAGAGAGTAGTTTTTGGAGACTGTGGTGTAGAAGGACCGTTGCAGAGAGCAGAGGTTGAAGACTGAGGTGCAGAAGGATTGTTACAGAGAGAAGAGTTTTGAGACTGGGTTTGAGAGGGACTGTTGCAGAGAGCAGTGGCTGGACACTGCGGTGTAGAAGGACTGTTGCGGAGAGCACAGGTTGGAGATTGGGTTGCAGAAGGACTATTGCAGAGAGCAGTGTTTGGAGACTGCGTTACAGTAGGACTGTTAAATAGGCAGAGGTTGGAGATTTGGTACAGAAGGACTATTGCAGAGAGCAGATGTTGGAGACTGGGGAGCAGAAGGACTGTTGCAGAGAGCAAAGTTTTTAGACTGAGGTGCAGAAGCACTGTTACAGAGAGCAGAGTTTGGAGAATGGGGTGCAAAAGGCCTTTTACAAAGAGCAGAGGTTGGAGACTGGGGTGCAGAAAAACTGTTACAGAAAGCAGGGTTTGGAGACAGCGTTTCAGAAGGATATTACTACGGAGAGCAGAGTTTGGAGACTGAGGAACAATAAGACTGTTACAGAGAGCAGAGGTTGGAGACTGGGGTGCAGAAGGACCGTTAGAGAGAGCAGATTTTGGAGACTGCACTACAGGAGGACTGATACAAAGAGCAGAGTTTGGAGACTAGGGTAGAGAAGGACTTTTGCAGAAAGCAGAGGATTGAGACTGGGGTGCAGAAGGATCGTTGTAGAGAGCAGAGTATTGAGACTGGGGTGCAAAAGGACTGTTACAGAGAACATAGTTTAAAGAAGGGGTGCAGAAGGACTGTTACAGAGGGCAGAGTTTGGAGACTGGGTTGCAGAAAAATTATACAAAGAGGAAATGTTGGAGACTGAGGTGCAGAAGGACTGTTACAGAGAGTAGAGGTTAGAGACTGAGGTGAAGAAGGAATGTTGCAGGGAGTAGATATTTGAGACTTTGGTGCAGGAGGATTGTGGCAGAGAGCAGTGTTTGGAGACTTGAGTTTAAGAAGGACTGTTACAGAGAGCAGAGGCTGGAGTCTGGGGTGCAGAAGGACTGATACAGAAAGCAGAGGTTGGAGACTGGGGTGTAGAAGGACCTTTACAGATAGCAGATTTTGGAGACTGCACTACACGAGGACTGTTACAGATAGCAGAGGTTGGAGACTGGGGTACAGAAGGACTGTTTCAGAGTGCAGAGTTTGGAGACTGGGGTGCACAAGGATCGATGCAGAGAGCAGAGTTTTCAGACTGAGATGAATAAAAACTGTTGCAGAGAGCAGATGTTGGAGACTGGGGTGCAGAAGGACTTTGTCAAAGAGCAGAGTTTGGAGACTGGGGTGTAAAAGGATTGTTGCAGAGAGCAGAGGTTGAAGACTGGGGTGCAGAAAGATTTTTACAGAGAGCAGAGGTTGGAGACTGGGGTGCAGATGGACCGTGACAGAGAGTAGCGGTTGAAGACTGGGATGCACAAGGATTATTGCCGAGAGCAGAGTTTTCTGACTGAGGTGCAGAAGGATTGTTGCAGAGAGCAGATGTTGGAGAATGGGGTGCAGATGGATCGTTGCAGAGAGCAAATGTTGGAGACTGGGGTGCAGTAGGATTGTTACAGAAAGCAGAGGTTGGAGACAGGGTTTAAAAAGTACCATTGCAGAGATCTGAGTTTGGGAACTGAGGTGAAGAAGGACTCTTGCAGGGACCAGAATTTGAGACAGCAGTGCAGAAGGACTGTTGCAGAGAGCAGAGGTTGGAGACGGAGATGCAGAAGGACTGTAACAGAGAGTAGAGGTTGGAGACTGAGGTGCAGAAGGACTGTTACAGAAAGCAGAGGTTGGAGACTGAGGTGCAGAATGACTGATACAGAAAGCAGAAGTTGGAGACTGGGGTACAGAAGGACCATTATAGAGAGCAGAGGTTGGAGACTGCAGTACAGAAGGACTGTTACAGAGAGCAGAAGTTGGAAACTGGGGTGGAGAAGGACTGTTTCAGAGAGTAGATTTTGGAGACTGGGGTGCAGAAGAACTGTTGCAGAGAGCAGAAGTTGGAGACTGTGGTGCAGAAAGATTGTTGCAGAGAGCAGAGGTTTGAGACTGCGGTGCTGAAGGACTCTTGCAGACACCAGATGTTGGAGAATGGGGTGCAGAAGGACCGTTGCAGAGAGCAGAGTTTGGAGACTGTGGTACAGAAGAACTGTTACAGAGAGCAGAGTTTGGAGACTGGGGACCAGAATAAATGTTCCAGAGAGCAGAGTTTGGAAACTGGGTTGCAAAAGGATCTTACAGAGAGCAGAGGTTGGATACGGGGGTGCAGAAGGACTGTTACAGAGAGAAGAGGTTCGAGACTGAGTTGCAGAATTACTGTTACAGAAAGCAGAGTTTGGATACTGGGGTGCACAAGGATTGGTGCAAAGAGAAGAGTTTTCAGACTGAGGTAAAGAAGGACTGTTGCAGAGAGCAGATTTTGGAGACTGGGTGCAGAAGGATGATTTCAGAGAGCAGAGGTTGGAGATTGTGGTGAAAAAGGATTTTGACGGAGAGCAGAGGTTTGAGACTGGGGTGCAGAAGGACCATTGCAGAGATCAGAGTTTGGGAACTGTGGTTAAGAAGGATTGTTTCAGAGAACACATATTGGAGACTGTGGTGCAGAAGGACTGTTGCAGAGAGCAGAGATTGGAGACTGGGGTTTAGAAGGACGTTTTCTGAGAGCAAAGTTTGGAGACTGGGGTGCAGAAGGACTGATACAAAGAGCATATTTTAGAGACAGGGTTTCAGAAGCATCTTAAAGAGAGCAGAGTTTTCAGACTGAGGTGCAGAAAGACTGTTGAGAGTGCAGACGTTAAAGACTGGGTTGCAGAAAGACGGGTGCAGAGAGGAGATGTTTGAGGCTAGAGTGCAGAAGGACTTTTACAGAGAGCAGAAGTTGGAGACTGACGTGCAGAAGGACAGTTTCAGAGAGTAGACTTTAGAGACAGAGGTGTAGAAAGACTGTTGTAGAGAGCATATGTTGGAACCTGGGGTGTAAGGATCATACAGAGAGGAAAGTTTGGAGACTGGGGTGCAGAAGGATCGTTGAAGAGAGTAGATTATGGAGTATAGAAAGACTGTTCTAGAGAGCAGAGTTTGGAGACGGGTGCGGAAGGACAGTTGCAGAGAGCAGTTGTTGAAGACTGTGGTGCAGAGAAACTGTTACAGAGAGCAGTGTTTGGACACTGTGGTGCAGGACTGATACTGAGAGCAGAGGTTAGAGAATGGGGTGCATTGGGGCTGTTAAAGAGAGCAGAGGTTGGAGACTTTGGTGCAGAAGGCCTGTTACAGAGAGCAGTTTTGTTTCAGAGAACAGATGTTGGAGACTGTGGTGCAGAAGGACTGTTGCAGAGAGCAGAAGTTGAAGACTGTGGTTCAGAAGGATTGTTGCAGAGAGCAGAGATTTGATACTGCGGTGCTGAAGGACTTTTGCAGACACCAGAGGTTGGAGAATGGGGTGCAGAAGGACCGTTGCAGAGAGCAGAGTTTGGAGACTCTGGTACAGAAGGACTGTTACAGAGAGCAGAGTTTGGAGACTGCGGTACAGATGGACTATTAAAACGAGCAGATTTTGGAGACTGGGGAGCAGAAGGACTGTTACAGAGAGCAGAGTTTGGAGACTGGGACCAGAAAAATTGTTACAGAGAGCAGAGTTTGGAAACTGGGGTGAAGAAGAATCTTACAGAGAGCAGAGGTTGGATACGGGGTGCAGAAGGACTGTTACAGAGAGAAGAGGTTGGAGACTGAGGTGCAGAATTCCTGTTACAGAAAGCAGAGTTTGGATACTGGGGTGCACAAGGATTGTTACAAAGAGAAGAGTTTTCAGACTGAGGTTAAAAAGGACTGTTGCAGAGAGCAGATGTTGGAGACTGGGTTCAGAAGGATTGTTTCAGAGAGCAGAAGTTAGAGACTGGGTTGCAGAAGGACCATTGCAGAGATCAGAGTTTGGGAACTGAGGTTAAGAAGGATTTTTTCAGAGAACAGATGTTGGAGACTGTGGTGCAGAAGGACTGTTGCAGAGAGCAGAGGTTGGAGATTGGGGTTTAGAAAGACTTTTTCTGAGAGCAAAGTTTGGAGACTGGGGTGCAGCAGGACTGTTACAAAGTGCATAGTTTGGAGACAGGTTTGCAGAAGCATCTTAAAGAGAGAAGAGTTTGAAGACTGAGGTGCAACTAGAGTGTTACAGAGAGCAGAGTTTGGAATCTGGGGTGCTGAAGGATCTATGCAGAAGGCAGATTTTGGAGACTGGGTTGCAGAAAGATCTTCCAGAGATCAGAGATGGAAGACTGAGGTGCAGAAGGAATGTTACAGAGAGTAGAGTTTGCAGACTGAGGTGTAGAAGGACTATTGCAGAGAGTAGAGGTTGGAGACTGAGGTGCAGAAGGATTGTTACAGATAGCAAAGGCTGGAGACTGGGGTGCAGAAAGGCTATTGCAGATAGCAGAGGTTGGAGACTGGGGTGTAGAAGGACTGTTTCAGGTACCAGGTGTTGGAGATTTTGGTGCAGAAGGACTGTTGCAGAGAAATGAGTTTGGAGACTGAGGAGCAGAAGGACTGTAACAGAGAGAAGAGGTTAAACACTGGGGTGCAGAAGGATTGATACAGAAAGCAGAGGTTGGAGACTGGGGTGCAAACGGATCATTACAGAAAGGAAAGTTTGGAGACAGTAATACAGGAGGACTGTTACACAGAGCAGAGGATTGAGACTGGGGTGGAGAAGAACTGTTTCAGAGTGCAGATTTTGGAGACTGGGGTAGAGAAGACCTGTTTCAGAGTGCAGATGTTGGAGACTTAGGTGGAGAAGAAATCTTAAAGAGAGCATAGGTCGGAGACTCGGGTGCAGAAGAACTGTTGCAGAGAGCAGAGGTTGGAGACTGAGGTGCAGAAAGAATGTTACAGAGAGCAAAAGTTGGAGACTGGGGTGCAATTACTGATACAGAAAGCAGAGGT
Organism: Ictidomys tridecemlineatus; assembly: GCF_052094955.1. NCBI lineage: Eukaryota > Metazoa > Chordata > Mammalia > Rodentia > Sciuridae > Ictidomys > Ictidomys tridecemlineatus. Next base: position 3,784 of record NW_027521664.1, on the reverse strand, counting down.
TGGAGACTGGGGTGCAGAATGTCCATTACAGAGAGCAGAGTTTGGAGACTAGGGTACAGTAGGACTGTTGCAGAGAGCAGATGTTGGAGACTGTTGTTCAGAAAGACTTTTGCAGAGAGCAGAGGTTAGAGAATGGGGTGCAGAAGTAAGGTTGCAGAAAGCAGAGGTTGGAGACAGAGGTGCAGAAGGACTGTTACACAGAGCCGAGGTTTGAAACAGTGGTACAGATGGACTCATACAGAAAGCAGAGTTTTGAGACTGGAGTGCAGAAGGACCGTTACAGAGAGCAGAGGTTGGAGACTGGGGGGCAGATGGACTGTTGCAGAGAACAGAGTTTGGAGACTGGGGTGCAGCAGGACCGGTGCAGAATGCTTAGGTTGGAGACTGGGGTGTAGTAGAAATGTTACAGAGAGCAGAGTTTTTAAACTGGCGTGCAGAAGTTTCTGACAGAAAGCAGAGATTGGAGACAGGCGTGCATAAGGACTGTTGAGGAGTGGAGACGTTGGAGACAGGCGTGCAGAGAATCGTTGCAGAGAGCAGAGGTTGGAGACTGGGGTGCAGAAGGAGTTTTGCAGAGAGTAGACATTGGAAAATGGGGTGCAGAAAGATCGTTGCAGACAGCAGAGGTTTGAGACTGGGGTACAGAAGGACTTTTACAGAGAGTAGAGCTGGAGACTGAGTTGTAGAAGGACCGTTGCAGAGAGCAGAGGTTGGAGACTGAGTTGCAAAAACACTGTTACAGAGTAGAGGTTGGAGATTGGGGTGCAAAAGGTCTGTTACAGAGAGCAGAGTTTGGAGACTGGGATGCAGAAGAACTGTTACAGAGAGCAGAATTTTTAGACAAGGTTGCAGAAGGATCTTACGAAGAGCAGAGATTGTAGACCTAGGTGTTGCAGGACTGGTACAGAGAGCAGATGTTGGAGACTGAGGTGCAGAAGGACTGTTACAGAGAGTAGAGGTTGGATACTGAGTTGCAGAAGGATCGTTGCAGAGAACAGAGTTTTAAGACTGAGGTGCAGAAGGACTGTTGCAGAGAGCACCTGTTTGAGACTGGGGTGTAGACGGACGGTTGCAGAGTGCAGAGGGTGGAGACTGGGGTGCTGAAGGATCTTTGTAGAGAGCAGATTTTAGATACTGGGCTGCAGAAGGATTGTTACAGAAAACAGACTTTGGGGACTGGGGTGTAGAAGGCCTGTTACAGAGAAGAGAATTTTGATAAGGGGTGCAGAAAGAATGTTAAAGGGGGCAGAAATTGGAGACTGGGTTGAAGAAAAATCTTACAGAGAGCAGACGTTGTAGACTGAGTTGGAGAAGGAGTTTAAGAGAGTAGAGGTTGGATACTGAGATGCCGTAGGATTTTTACAGAGAGCATAGTTTGGAGACAGGGGTGCAGAAGAACTGTTGCAGATAGAAGAGTTTGGAGACTGGGGTGTAGATGGACTGTTGCAGGGATGAGAAGTTGGAGACTGGTGTGCTAAAGGACTTTTGCAGAGAGCATAGGTAGGAGACTGAGATCCAGAAGGACTGTTAGAGAGAGCAGAGGTTGGAGACTGGGTGCAAAAGGACTGATACAGAAAGCAGAGGTTGGAGACTGGGTTGCAGAAGGACAGTTACAGAGAGCAGAGGTTGGAGTCTGCAGTACAGAAGGACTGTTACCGATTGCAGAGTTTGGAGACTGGGGTGGAGAAGAACTGTTTCAGAGAGTAGATGTTGGAGACTGGGGTGCAGAAGAACTGTTGCATTGAACAGATGTTAAAGACTGGGGTGCAGAAGGAATGTTGCAGAGAGCAGACGTGGGAGACTGAGTTGCTTATGGACTGTTGCAGACAACAGAGGTTGGAGACTGCGGTGCAGAAGGACCGTTGAAGAGAGCAGATCATGGAGACTAAGGTGCAGAAGGATTCTTACAGAGAGCAGAGGTTCGAGACTGGGGTGCAGAAGGCCTGTTACAGAGACCAGAGTTTGGAGACTGGGGTGAAGAAAGATCTTACACAGAGCAGAGTTTGGAAACTGGGGTGCACACGAACTTTGCACAGAGCAGAGGTTGTATACAGGGTTGGAGGAGGATCATTGCAGAGAGAAGACTTTGGAGACAGGGATGCAGAAGGCCTGTTACAGAGAGAAGAGTTTGGAAACTGGGTGCAGAAGGCCTTTAACAGTGAGCAGAGGTTGGAGACTGGGGTGCAGAAGGACTGTTACAGAGAAAAAGGTTGGAGACTGAGGTTCAGAAGAACTGTTACAGAGAGCAGAGGCTGGAGACTGGGGTGCAGAAGGACTGTTGCAGAGAGCAGAGTTTGGAGACTGGGGTGGAGAAAAAATATTACAGAGAGCAGAGTTTGGAAACTGGGGTGCAAGAAGGATCTTAAAGAGAGCAGAGATTGAAGACTGGGGTGCAGAAGGACTGTTACAGAGAGCAGAGGTGGGAGACTGAGATGCAGAAGGACTGTTGCAGAGAGTAGAGATGGGAGATTGGGGTGCAAATGATTTAAGCAGAGAGCAGAGGTTGGAGACTAAGGTGCAGAAGGACAGTTACACAGAGCAGAGATTGGAGACTAGGGTGCAGAAGGACTGATACAGAAAGCAGAGTTTGGAGACTCGGGTGCAGAAGGACCGTTACAGAGAGCAGAGGTTGGAGATTGCAGTACAGAATGACTTTTACAGATAGTAGAGGTTGGAGGACTGGGGTGCAGAAGGATCATTGCAGAAAGCCGAGTTTTGAGACTGAGAAAGCAGACGGATCCATGCAGAGAGCAGAGGAGGAGACTGGGGTGCAGAAGGACTGTTACAGAGAGCAGAGATTGCAGACTTGTTTTCAGAAGGGTCTTACAGAGAGAAGAGGTAGGAGACAGAGGTACAGAAAGACTGTTACAGAGAGCAGAGTTTGGAGACTGGGGTGCAGAGGGATTGTTGCAGAGAGCAGATTTTTCAGACTGATGTACCGAAGAACTGTTGCAGAGAGCAGATGTTTGAGACTGGGTTGCACAAGGACTTTTTTTAGGCAGCAGAGGTTGGAGACTGAGGTGCAGTAGGATCGTTGCAGAGAGCAGAGGTTGGAGCCTGGGGTGCAGATGGACTGATACAGAGAACAGAGGTTGGAGACTGGGGTGCCCAAGGACTGTTACAGAGAGCCGAGGTTGGAGACTGGGTTGCAGAAGGATCTTACAAAGAGCAGAGGTTGAAGTCTAAGGTGCAAAAGCACTATTTCAGAGAGTAGAGGTTGGAGACTGTGGTGCAGAAGAACCCTTGCAAAGAGCAAAGTTTGGAGACTGAGGTGCAGAAGAATAGATACAGAGAAAAGAGGTTGGAGATTTCGTGCAGAAAAACTTTTGCAGAGAGCAGAGATTTTAGACTGGGGTGTAGAAGCACTGTTAAAGAGAGTAGAGTTTGGAGACTGGGGTCCAGAAAAACTGTTAAAGGGAGCAGAGGTTGGAGACTGGGGTGGAGAAGGACTGTTGCAGAGAGCAGATGCTGGAGACTGGGTGCAGAAGGCCTATTACATAGAGCAGAGTTTGGAGACTGAGGTGCACTAGGACTGTTACAGAGAGCAGAGAATTTAGAGTGGGGTGCAGAAGGACTGTTGCAGTGCAGATTATAGAGACTGGGGTGTAGAAGGACTATTACAGAGAGCAGAGATTGGAGACTGGGGTACAAAAGGACTAATACAGAGGGCAGAGTTGGGAGACTGGGGTGCAGAGGCATCTTACAGCGAGCGAAGTTCGGAGACTGAGGTGCAGAAAGACTGTTGCAGAAAGCAGAGGTTGGAGACTGGGATGCAGAAGGACTG